>NC_134897.1:35613283-35623283 GCF_041734735.1 Babylonia areolata
GCACAGGCTGGGTAGGTGGGTAGGGATGGGATTTGTTCGGTTGTTCGTGTTTCTTAGTCCTGGCAGCAGCAGCAGCAGCAGCAGCAAAAGAAAAGAAGGGGGTTGTTCCGGCATTAGTTAATGGTAAAACGATAACAACAGGCAACAGCTGGGCACCAGACGAGGCCAGATACCTCTCCCGTAGTCTGGGTTCAGACCGTTGGGGCACCGCTGCTGACCTGACCACCACCCCTCTCCACTCTTCACGGTTTTCTGATTTCCTCAGGGCGTCACCGAGCGTCAAGCCTGTCCACCCCCGGATGTTGTCTTCCCATCTCTTCTTCTGCCGTCCTCTCCTTCTGCCTCCTTGTACGGTGCCTTGCAGGAACGTTTTGGCAAGACCAGATGATCGGGAGATGTGTCCATACCACCTAAGTTTGCGTTTCTTCACTATGGACAGAAGGTCTTCGTAGGGTCCAATACTTTGCCAGATATGTCATAGCAAAAGGGGCTCGGGGGGGTTGATTTTTTTGTGGGAGGGTCGTTGGAAGGGAATGTTGTTTTGTTGTTAGTTGTTGTTGTTGTTGTTGTTGTTGTTTGAGAGAGAGAGAGAGAGATACCGAGAGAGGGGGGGGGGTACAGAGAAAAAGAGAGAGGGAGGCATACACGGAGAGAGAGAGGGAGATACAGAGAGAGAGAGAGGGAGATACAGAGAGAGAGATAGGGAGATACAGAGAGAGAGATAGGGAGATAGAGATATAGAGATATGGAGATACAGAGAGAGATAGGGAGATACAGAGAGAGAGAGATAGGGAGGTACAGAGAGAGAGAGAGATACAGAGAGAGAGATAGGGAGATACAGATAGATACAGAGAGAGATAGGGAGATACAGAGAGAGATAGGGAGATACAGAGAGAGTGAGATAGGGAGATACAGAGAGAGATAGGGAGATACAGAGAGAGAGAGAGAGATAGGGAGATACAGAGAGAGAGAGAGATACAGAGAGAGCAGACAGTATTGCAGGATTCCCATGCTCAGAAGAAAAAGGCGGATACAGGCCTATACTGTTTCCAAAACTGGAGAAAAGAACACTTTTTTTTTCCATCAAAAATAGTCTTTGTCAAACGGTTTTGATTTCAAAGGACACTCTTGTGCCCGAAGGAAGAGAAAGTCAGCCCTCGGTTCACATAGTCGTGCCAGAAATGACTCAAGTTTCGATTCAGTAACTGACGGGCGCTATAGCCGAATGGTTAAAGTGTTGGGCTTTCAATCTGAGGGTCCCTGGTTCGAATCTCGGTAACGGCTGTGGGTGATGTGTATGTATACGGATGTGTGTATATGTTTCTATTGGGAGTAGGGGTGTGTGTGATTGTATTTGTGTATGCATATGTGTACATGTGTGTGTGTGTGTGTGTGTGTGTGTGTGATGTGTGTGCGCTCGTGTGTTTGTGTGTGTGCAATATGTATGTGTACGCGCGATTACGCGCACGCGCTCGCAATTTTCAGTGTATTATCTGAAAGATATGTATGTGATATTTATATGATATTATCTGCCTCATTTTATTTTATTTTTTCCATTTTATTTTTTTGCTTTCCTTTCACAGAAACATAAAAAAATATTATTATTGACGTCATAAGGACAGTATGAATAAAATAATTTTTAAAAAGGACAGTGGACTTTGTTTTTCTTTCTTTTATTTTCTTTTTTTTTTCTCTTCTTTTTTTTCTCTTTCTTACCGGGGCTGCTATTCAGTAGTGGGGGTGTGTGGATGTAGAAGGTGTGGGTAGGGGGTACGGGGGAGGGGAGTTCGGAAGGGGGGGGGGGAGTGGGGGGTTGTCTTTGAGTGCCCGTGGCCGTGAGACCGGTAGGAAACGACGAAGTCTTGGACAGTTGGCAAATACAGCACAGGCTCATGCTTGTCAGTATTCCTCTCTCTCTCTCTCTCTCTCTCTCTCTCTCTCTCTCTCTCTCTTTTTCTTTTTTTTCTGCTTGTCAGTTGATTCTCGCTTTCGGGCTGAAGGGAGAATGTTTATTCCTATCGATTTGCCTTGGGAGGTGTCTGATGTTGACACTAACGCTTGTCTCTGAGCGATTCTGTGTGTGTGTGTGTGTGTGTGTGTGTGTGTGTGTGTGTGTGTGTGTGTGTTTACGTCGTTCGTTCTCTGTCTCTGTTTCTCTCTCTGTCTCTGTCTCTCTCTCTGCCTTCCTGCTTGTGACTCTCTCTCTCTGTTTCGTTCGTTCTATGTCTGTCTGACTGTCTGTCTCTTTCTCTTCTCTCCTCTCTCTTTGTCTCTGTCTCTGTCTCTCTCTCTCTCTCTGTGCCACATACTCTCTTTCAGTCTCTCTTTCTTTCCAGTACACACACAAACGCACAGATGCATGCGTGCACACGTCTATTCACCTTATTTATTTATTTCATTTTATCTTATTTTCCAGAAAGCCTTTAATATTTTTGGAGGGTATTCCTTCTGGTTGTGATAATCGGTGACTGCTACTACTGACATCGTAGTCTCACACCTGGTACGTGTGAAACGTCCGTTAGGAATGCTGGGCTGGTGTTTTTGCATCCTGTTATCATATCAAAAATCGTGTGTGTTAGCTTTTAGTTGCATTGATGTTGAGGCTACTTCCTTTTTGAATTCTATGATGAAAAAAAAAAAAAAAAAAGGTAGACGGAATTATCAACACTTGAGGCATGTTTTATGTTTTCGTGGGAAGCACGTGATTGACTGTGCGTGTGCCTTTTTTTTTCTTCAGTTTTCTCAGTACCGATATTAACTTCTTTTTTTTGGTGGTCAGCCATGATATTAAAATAGCTCTTTGTGGTCGGCTGGCGGGGTGTTATTAGCTAGCAAAAATAAATAAATAAAGATAAATGTCACTGTTGTTGATGATACTACTGTTGCTGCTGATGCCACGACTGCTGTTGCTGCTTCTGTTGCTGCTGCTGCTGCTGTTGCTACTACTACTACTACTACTACTACAACTACTACTGCTGCTGCTGCTACTACTACTACCACCACTACTGCTGCTGCTGCTGCTACTACTACTACTACTACTACTGCTGCTGCTGCTGCTGCTGCTGCTGCTGCTGCTGCTACTACTACTACTAATACTACTGCTGCTGCTGCTGCCGCTGCTACTACTACTACTGCTGCTACTGCTATTACTACTACTACTACTACTACTACTGCTGCTGCTGGGGCTCTGCTGCTTCTCCTCCTTTTACTACTACTATTACTATTACTGCTACCACCACTGCTATCATTACTACTACGACTACTACTACTACTTCTACTACTACTACTACTGGTCCTCCTCCTCCTCCTCCAAGACTACTACTACTACAAATGCTGCTGCTGCTAAAAGTGCTACTACGACTCCTGCTGTTACTGCTGATGGTACTTGTGGTGCCAGCGCTGCTCCGTTCCGAAGCCAGTGGTCATTTTGGCTGTTCCTGGCTGGAGACATTGTAGGAGGAGAAAGCTGATTAGTGGAATGGGACAGTGGCAATGGGAGTGGCGGTACTGAGAGACTGGGGACTGGCAGACAGTGAGAGAGATGGGGAAAGAGAGATAAAAAGAAAGAGATACCTAGAGGGGGAGAGAGAGACAGAGAGAGAGAGAGAGAGAGACAGAGAGGACAGACAGACAGAACGAACGAACGAACGAACGAACGAACGAACGAAATTTTATTTTACGAGGGTAAAGGAGTAAGCACAAAGTACCTTTTTACATCCAGCCCTCTGGGCATGAATAATAATTTGAAAAAAAGCAACAAAGTAAAAAAAAAAAAAAAAAAAAAGCGAGAGTCAATTCACAACATCAACGTCAAAATTGCATAAGCATGTGCAAACATAACATAGAACGTATGTACAATACAATATCGCGATAGATGAATAACAACGAGGACAATAGGGTAGGGGCGTGGTGGAGAGCGGAAGGAAGGAATGGACAAGAGGAGAGTAAAGAAGGCAGGGGAGGCTGACAACCAGACAGATATAGTGACAGTGACAGTGGAGAGACATAGAGACTGCCAGGGGAGGAGAGAGGCGTATATATATTGACAATCTATACATGATTTTTTGTTTATAATTGATATGTGTCACATAACTCACTGTTTTGTCAATAAATGTGCACGATATATGTTTTTAAAGTTAGGGATGCTTTTTACAGTGTGTACATTGAGGCAGGATAATAATTCATTCCCATAACAGCCCCCTGAATAAGACAGACTAGATTTAAAAAAGATCGATCCTTGGAAGTGGTACCATAACATTATGAAGATGACGATGAGTGTTGATTACAAATTTATTCTTCAGCGAGGGTGGGCGAGCAAATCCGACATGATTTTGAACATAAATAGACCTTTGTAAATAGAAGTTTTGTTTTCAGTGGGAGGATATCGAGAGCTTTATAATCAGATACAGTCAATGATGAAGATTTTAAAAGAATCAATTTTTACAGCTCTTCTATGCAGACTCAATAGAGGTTTTATAATACTGTCACTCGCCGAATCCCACACTGTCGAAGCATAGTTAATGTGTGATTCTATATAAGTACTGACAAATAGTTTTCGGCAGTGAAGATCCAAAAAAGTGTTTGATTCTAGACAGTTGATAGATATTTTTTACCTGTTTGCATAACAGAGAAATATGATGTGACCATGACAAATTATTATCGATAGTGATGGCCAAGGATTTTATGGTGGTCAACTTCTTCAATCTTGTCACCCTTTGATTGAAAATAGGCCGAACAGTTTATGGATATATTTTGACGTTTTTGTCTTGTTGTGATTATTAGGAATTTTGTTTTTTTTTAGGATGGAGACACATGTGGTTTAGTTCGGACCATTCAATCAATTGGCCAATACTTTCCTGAAGAGAAAGAGATACGATACATAGGTTAGTATGACTAGTATGAATGGTGGTGTCATCAGCAAACATTTCACATGGTGTCTTGATAGATAAGGGTAGGTCATTAATATATGCAGAAAATAAGATAGGTCCCAAACAGAACCTTGAGGATACACCATAGTTAATTGGTAATAACATTGATTTTGAACCATTTGTGGACACAAGTTGTTTTCTCTTCAGAGAGAAAAAGATGAGATAAGTTCTAATGTATTCAAAGACAAACCATAAATCTTTAGTTTTTTCAGGAGGAGAGAATGATCAATCACATCAAAAGACCTTCATAAGTCGACAACAAGGGCTCCAGTAATTTCGTTATTATTAATGTTAGTGAGCCATTGATCTACTAAATTTGTTAGTGCAGAATGACATGAGTGATTAGCTCTAAATCCAGACTGGTTTGGATGGAACAAGTCAAAATTATTAAAATGCTTAAGAATATGTTTATTTATATGATTTTCCAGGGGTTTTGATAATATTGGCAAAATAGAAATTGGTCTGTAGTTTGATGGTTCAGATCGATCACCATTCTTATATATAGGAATAACCTTTAGCAGTTTTGAGCGTTTTGGGAATCTTATTTTTTGTAATACTTAAATTATATATGTATGTGAGGGATTCTGTATTATAGGAGCTGAGAGTTTTAATATTTTTCCGTCTATGCCATCAAGACCTCTTGTACTAGTTTGTTTTAAAATGGGTCAGAGCATTATAAACTTCATATACACCTATCAAAGGAATATCTAATGTGGATGAAATATTTTTTTGATTGACAGAATTTTAACAGAGCATCTAAAGAGTTAAGGTTTGATTTGTCTGATTTTATAATTGAAGTAGCTATGTTACAGAAAGTGAGTTAAGTCTATCTGTGGATATGTCTGTGAGTGATGTAATTTGTGTGGCTCTATTCTTATTTTTCAACTGATTTATGGCTTTCCACAGAGACTTACTATCAGACTTAGAAGTGATCAACTTTTGAAAATATTTCTTTTTCGCTAAACGTTTCATGTTATTTACTGCATTCTTAGCTTTTGAAAATCTTCTCGGGTTCCAGTTGATAAAAGAAAATCTCTGAAATCGATGGCGTCTTCTATGTCTCCCGTAACCAAGGCTTTTTCAGACTGGTTTTTTACCGTTTAGTTTTGATGGGGCGTGTGTTTGTTGTAAATGTTGAGGAAATTATGATACCCATATTTCAAACGCTTCATCTGGATCAGTAAACTGATAACCGAAGAGACATAGGAGAGTTCATCAGGTCCATCAAGAATGAATCTCGGGTCAAATTTTGAATAACTTCTGTAGTGATAACTTTATGACAGTTTTTTGGTATCTTGATACCTTTTTTAGACCCATGTGATACAACTGGAAAGTTGGTCGCTTACAGCCAAAGGTTGGAGAGCATATTTCAGAAATAGTCTTTGTGGAAGTTGTGTATATGTGGTCGATGAGTGTTTGTTGAAGTGTGAGTGATTCGTGTTGGTTTGTCGATAACTGATTGAGATGAAAGGATTCGTATGTTTGTTTCCAGTTCAAATTACATTTCAGTAAATCTATATTAAAGTCACCCAATAAAATAATTTCATTTGAGCATCAGAGAAGGTCTTCCATCATTAGCGTGAACTTATCCATCCAGTCAACGTGCTCTGCAGGATTCCTCTAGATAAAGCCTATAAGAAACGGTTCCGATTTTTTAAAGTGTACCTGGATCCATACTGATTCAACATGGTGGTTTTCGAGTGATTGAATTCTTTTGAATCTAATATGTTCATGTACATAAATAGTAAACCTGTATCCTTCTGGATTGAAGAATCCTACGAACCGACATTATATCCAGGCATGGTTAGGTCAGAGTCTGACATATGTTCTGATAATCTTGATTCACCAAATCAAAAATGTGAAAGTTTTTCCAAAATTATTCAATATATCCAGAAACATCAGATAACTTATTAATTATATGATTGATATAGAAAGGCACTCTCAACCTTCTCCAAGGCCATGCCGCCGTTGGGGGTTTAGCTTCATGATTCTTAACTGACAATATAAGTATAAAAATTCAGTAAACAACAAGGAATTAATTAAGGAAAAGTAACAAAAAATTTCAGTAGATAGAATCAAATGAGAAAAGAGTAAATTCTGAATCAACACTTAAGGATGGCAATCAAAAGCGGAACAATAAATGAGCAAAATTATAGGGAGTAACAATTTCCCTTTGAAAAAGGCAATAATATAATGACAAATGAAAGCTATTATATATAAGAGAAATCAGGATCTCAATGTACAGTGCACTAAACAATGGCAAGGCAACTTATCAGTGATCGCAATGGTGACAACACGGGGTTTATATACAAAGAAAAACAAACACTCATATCATCGCATGTGCAATAACCCAACCCCCCACCCCGATTTTCGTACTTGCAACAACAACAAATAAACCATCACACCACCAACAACAACAAAATAAAGAAAGGAATATAAAAGGAAAAATCATCCATGATTGACTGTACTGCGAAAGATTAATAGAGTTTCTATTAGATGGTAGGGGACACCGGGGGAAGAGTCGCGAGGGGCGAGGTTCACGTACAAGAGCAAGAGCATGATAGAGAATTCGTGTGTGACACAAGGGGTGCCATGTGTAACAATTGTTTGCTATGGATGGTTTGGTTTGGAGACTGTGGTTTGTTTTGTCTGTTTTGCCTAGGAAAGTTATATGAGACGCCATTTTGATTGTAGTGTGGTTGACTGCGCAGGGAAGAAGTACGGGGGCTGGTGGGGGGGGGTATGGCTGGAATGTAAGTGTGTTCCCTCATTTAAGCTGGGAGCAAGAGGAGGGAAATGATAATGGATTGTATGGGTGAATGTGCTCTAAAACCTGATCTGTGTATCACCAGTTACTCAGGTTGTGTTCGCTTAATTTGCCTGTGAATGTAAGCAGGGATGATCATTACGCAGGAAATTACGCGTTCTCTGTTGTCCTGTGATGTTTTCAGAAACGCCTTCTTGCGAGACTGTCCCCACAGATTTAAAAGTTACGCAGAGAGGTTCTCTGGATTAGGTTTTTACGCTGTAAGGTTGGTGTTTGGTGCGACGTTGGAAAATTATGAGTAAGGACTTTTTGTTGTCAATGTGATTTGAGTTCGGTTGGAGGAGAGATGTGTTCAAGTGATGTTTGCCCTGGAGAGGATTGAATCAGTCAAGCGTGCTGGGAATTTTTTGACTAACAGGATAGTTTAGTCATTGTCGGTTGCACAGGACTGATGCAGAATTTATGCCGCAGAATGGCACGTCTTCTGTTGGAGCAAAGTAGCATACCAATTGCGAGTCTTCAACACATTCTGGAACATATTTTGATAAAAGGACTGTGGGGCTACCGTTGGCGTGATGAAACGAATACAGAGTCACAATTAGAATTAGTGCTTTGTCTGGATCGACAGCTGTTCAGTGTTTTGGGATTTTGAGAGCTTTAATGTTGGTTTACTATTTACTGGTAATTTATCAAGGAGGGACCGTCAGCTGGGATGCTATCTCTGCACTCGAGAGACAGAGAAAGGGTTAGAGTGGATGAGTAATGAAAAGAGTTTCCTGTTCATCATGAATCAAAGAGGACTGATGTCTGTCGGTTTGTTTCTGAGGAGGCAGTGTTTAGGGGTGGTGTCACTGTTGGAATCCGCCGTGGCAGCCCCTGGTAAACAGAGGGCTTAGCTACGTTCATGACTTGGGCGGTTTGATGTGGTTGCTGTCTGTTGCTCTGTGCTGTGCTGTACACTACTACTACTACCTACTCTAGCTGCTGTCACTAGACTATACTACTACTGCTGCTGCTGCTGCTGCTGTCTACTACTACTACTACTACTACTACTACTACTACTACTACTACTACTGCTGCTGCTGCTGCTGCTGCTACTACTACTACTACTACTACTACTACTACTACTACTATACTACTACTACTGCTGCTGTTGCTGCTGCTTCTCCTCCTTTTACTACTACTATTACTACTACTGCTACCACCACTGCTATTATTACTACTACGACTGCTACTACTACTACTACTACTGCTGCTGCTGCTGCTGCTACTACTACTACTGCTGCTGCTGCTACTACCCACTACTACTACCACTACTGTTGCTGCTACTACTACTACTACTACTGCTGCTGTTGCTGCTGCTTCTCCTCCTTTTACTACTACTATTACTACTACTGCTACCACCACTGCTATTATTACTACTACGACTGCTACTACTACTACTACTACTGCTGCTGCTGCTGCTGCTGCTACTACTCCTGCTTCTGCTGCTGCTACTACTACTGCTGCTGCTGCTGCTACTACTACTACTACTACTGCTGCTGTTGCTGCTGCTTCTCCTCCTTTTACTACTACTATTACTACTACTGCTACCACCACTGCTATTATTACTACTACGACCGCTACTACTACTATTACTACTACTACTACTGCTGCTGCTGCTGCTGCTGCTGCTGGTGCTCCTCCTCCTCCTCCTCCTCCTCCTACTACTACTACTACTACTACTACTACTGCTGCTGCTGCTGCTAAAAGTGCTACTACGACTCCTGCTGTTTACTGCTGATGGTACTTGTGGTGCCAGCGCTGTTCCGTTCCGAAGCCAGTGGTCATTTTGGCTGTTCCTGGCTGGAGACATTGTAGGAGGAGAAAGCTGATTTGTGGAATGGGACAGTGGCAATGGGAGTGGCGGTACTGAGAGACTGGGGACTGGCAGACAGTGAGAGATGGGGAAAGAGAGATAAAAAGAAAGAGATACCTAGAGGGGAGAGAGAGAGAGAGAGAGACAGAGAGGACAGACAGACAGAGAAAGAGAGAGACACAGAGAGAGGCACAGAGAGAGAGAGAGAGACATTTGCAAATAGGGAGTTTAAGATATATATATATATATATATATATATATATATATATATATATATATGAGAGAGAGAGAGAGAGAGAGAGAGAGATACGGGCAGACAGACAGACAGACAGACATAGATAAAGACAGACGGACAAACAGACAGACAGACAGACAGGCAAAGATAAAGACAGACGGACAAACAGACATTGGCAAGTAGAGAGTTTAAGATATGTATGTATGTATGTA
>NC_134897.1:35628283-35635783 GCF_041734735.1 Babylonia areolata
CCAGAGAATGCAGCAGGGTAGAGACATGAGGGGGGGGGGGAGTTTGGGGGGTGGAGGGGGGAGGGGGTCTGGGTGGTGGTGGTGGTGGTGGTGGTGGGAAGTTGGTTTGTGCCCCCTTAGGCATTGATAGTCTTCTGCAATGGAAACCCCCCCAACGTCCAGCGAAAATGGGATTAGTTCCGCCCTGGGTCAACAACTATTGGGCCTCCCCTTTTGGCACTTCCCCTGAGGAGAGACATTGGAGAACAAAGCTGATTTGAGGGATGGACATAGGGGTGTGTGTGGGGGGGGGGGGGGGGTAATGCGAGTAGTGGTTGTGGTGGTGGGAGAGAGGGAGAGAGACAGAGAGGGGGAGGGAGGGAAGGAGGGAGAGGTAGGGGGTCATGGAGAGGAATGGATAGGGAGAAAGAGACAGAGAGAGAGAGAGAGGGGGGGAGACAGAGACAGAGAGAGAGAGAGAGAGAGAAAGAATGAGAGATGCAGACAGAGGGAAAGACAGACAGACAGGCGGAGGGGGACAGGGAGAGTGGAGGGGGATAAGGGAAAAGAATGGGTAAGGAGAGAGAGAAGCAGAAAGAGGAAGAGAGAGAGAGAGGGGGAGAGACAGAGAGAGACAGAGACAGAGACAGAGAGAAAGAATGAGAGATGCAGACAGAGGGAGAGACAGACAGACAGACAGGCGGAGGGAGACAGGGAGAGTGGAGGGGGATAAGGGAAAAGAATGGATAAGGAAAGAGAGAAGCAGAAAGAGAAGAGAGAGAGAGGGAGACAGAGAGACAGAGAGAGAGACAGATACAGACAGACAGACAGAGGGGTGGAAACAGGGAAGTGGGGAAGAAACAGAGAGAGACAGACAGAAAGAGAGAGACAGACAGAGAGAGAGAGAAATCCAAAGAGAAGGAAAGAGAGAGAGAGAGAGAGAGACAAAGACAAGAGAGACAGAGATCCAGAGAAACGAAGAGACAGAGAGAGAGAGAGAGACAGACAGACAGAGAGAGAGAGAGACAGAGATCCAGAGAGAGAGAGAGAGAATGTCCTGGTAGACGGCTCTAGGCAGTCAGGGATCATGATGGTCTACAGCAGAAGTAGATGCTGGAAGTAGATGAAACCTCTCACCAACCACCACGTCTTCCTCCCCTCCCCCCTCCGATCTAGAGTGGAAGGCGGCCAGCCAGGGTGAAGGAAAATGTGTCAGCTTCTTCATCACAAGGGAGAGGCGAGGGAGGCGTGGGGTGGTTTGGGAGGGGGGCTGGGGGCTACCTGGAAGAAGAATAACACACACACACACACACACACACACACACACACACACACACACACACACACATGCACGCACGCACACACACACACACACACACACACACACACACACACACACACACACACACACACACACAGAGGAGAGAGAGATAATGAATGAATGAATGAATCTTTATTTTCCAACGGTGAAGATATTAGCATTACTCTGGGCGACCTACATATCTGCCGTTGTTCTTAAGAGACACACAAGCATAATTATTATACTCATATAAAAATTGTTTCACTCAACACGTGTGTAATGTACAAATATAACACAGCGTCAAACTGAGAGGCTCGACACTACTCACATCTGTGCGAAACAGAGGCGAGTAAAACACACACACACACACACACACACACACACACACCAACGGAAAAACAACAAAACCCGAGAATGAGAGAGAGAGAGAGAGAGAGAGAGAGAGAGAGAGAGAGAGAGAATAATAAGAAGAAGTGTGTACCATCACCTTAATGCCTTTTGCACGTCCCTTTAATTAAAGAAACCCAAAATGTGTGTAGTCTGCATCAACTTTGCATTTGTCTAGCGGGGGCTGGGGAGGGGGCGGGGTTACCAGAATGACAAGATACAAGATAATATTTTTATTTGTTGTTGTTGTTATTATTGTTATCGACGATGATGATGTTATTGTTGTAGGTGGTTATTATTTTAATTTAAAAAAAAAAAAGATTATTTATTTTTATGTTAGTGGTGATATCGTGTGGGTGTTTCAGCCAGTGCTAGTGCATTGCTTGGTTCTAAGTCTTTGGACAGTTGCACGTGACTAAATACCTACGTTGACCGAACTACGCCATTGGTCAGTTCCATTACGACACACAACTAGTTAGTAGCGGGGTTACGACCGACCATACTAGGCGGCTCTTCCTGTCCGAGCAATGTCAACTGGAGACCAGGAAAGTCATCGCCTCACGTCCAATGTGAAACAACAAACAATGGAGTGTAGCCAGTGTAGTAAGAAATAGAATATGTTGGTTGGTTTTATTATTGGTGTTGGGTGTTTTTTTTGTGTTTTTTTAAAATTGTTTTTATTGCTTGTTTGTTTGGGGATTGTTTGTAATCGTCTTTTCCTTCTTTTTTTCTTTTTGTTTTGTTGTTGTGGAGATTGAAAACGAATGCCTGGTATTTCCGGAAAGAGCACAAGGACGTGGATATAATCTACCAGAGTAAGGTGATATTTTTGTTGTTGCTCTCGGCTGTTCTTTTTTTTTTTTAATTATTATTTGTTTTTTGTTGCTTTTTTTTTTTTTTTTTTTTCTAGTTTATTGCTTGTTTGTTGGGGTGTTGTTTTTTTCGGGGGGTGAGGGGTTAAGGGGGGGGGGGGGGGGGGGGGATCTGCGTGCGGGGGATGTGGGGTAGGAGGGGGCACGTGGGGTGCTTTATCTGTAGATGGAAACTGAATTCCTAACAGGGATGGTGCGCAAGCCAGAGTGTACACACAGCGTCTAGCAGACTAATAAAGAAATATTTTTTTAATATTTTTGTTTTTAGTTGCTCTTTGTTGATTTGCATTGCTTATTTATTGGGGCATTGTGTGTGTGTGTGTGTGTGTGTGTGTGTGTGTGTGTGTGTATGCTCTCTTTCTGGAAACTGGAATGGAACGTATCGCGGTGAATGCTCTCCCATACAATTTTGTAGAGTCCACGAAACTTATAAGATTTTTTTTTTTTTTTTTTTTTTTTGCTGCTGTTGGTTGTTTTTTTTTTTTTAATTTCTTTTTTTTTTTTCATCGCATGTTTGTCGGGATTTCTATTTTGGTGGGTTTTTTTGGGTTTTTTTTCCCCCTGAATATTGGAATTAAAAGCATCACACGGAAGATATGCGTGTCAATGGGAAGAGTGTACCAGACTTATATATATATTTTTTTTTTCTTTGCTGTTGGTTCTTTACTTTTCTTTGTTTTGGGGTGTGTTTTTTTCACTGATTTTTTTCCTGTAGATTGTTGGAAATTTTTAGTAGTCTTTTTTTTTCTGAAGATAGGAGTTCATATCCTCGCGTGGAAGGAACGCAAAGCAAGTAGGTCGAGTCTATAGGCCGATACAGTTGTTTTTTTTATTGTGCTTTTTCTTTTGTTCTTTTCATTATTGGGGTTGCTTTTTTTTGTTGTTTTGTTGGTGGTTGTTTTTTCACTTGAACATGTGTAACGCATCTCTCGGAAGGTTCACGATCAATTATTAGCTAGAGTCTAGGAGATTTGATAAGAGACATTAGAGATGTATTGCTCTTGCTGCTGATTCTCTTGTTTTTCATTGTGGGTTTTTTGTTTGGTTGTTTGGTTGTTGTTGTTGTTGTTGTTGCTGTTGTTGAGAGATTAGAAATGAACTCCTGACATGATGCGAATTCGAGCAAGTAGATAGATTATGGACTGATAACATTATTTTGCTTATTTGTTTCTGCTGCTTTTTGTAGATTTTTGTGTTTTGTTTTGTTGTTTTTGGGGTTTTTTTTTCGATTTCCCTTTTCTTTTTTTTTAAATTCGATTTGTTTGATTTATGGGGTGGTTCAATTGTGGGGATTTGGGTGGGATTTTTTTTATTTTTTTAGGGGGGGGGGAGGTGGGGGGGGGGGAGAGGGTGCAGGGGGCGGCGGAGGGGGAGGGGGAGGGGGTTGTTTGGAGACCGGAATTCTTCGCATCACGTGGATGGCACACGTGCAGAGTCCACAAGACTAATACTAAGATTGTTGTTGTTGTTCGTGTTCGTTTTCTTCTTATTCATATTGCTTGTTTGTTGGGGGACGCATGGGGGGGGGGGGGGGGGAGTGAGGGGGTTGGGGGTGGGGTGGGGGGGTTGTTGCGGTCTTTTTTTTCTTTTTCTGTCCTTTTCTTTACTTATAGATATGAACTGAACGCCGCATGTGATTGGAGCACTAGCGAGAATGTACCGTAATAAGGGAGAGGGTGCGGGGGGGCGGCGGAGGGGGAGGGGGTTGTCTGGAGACTGGAATTTTTTCGCATCACGTGGAAGGCACACGTGCAGAGTCCACAAGACTAATAATAAGATTGTTGTTGTTGTTGTTGTTCGTTTCCTTCTTATTCATATTGCTTGTTTGTCGGGGGACGCATGGGGGCGGGGAGGGGGGGTGTGTGGGGGTGGGGGGGGGGGGGGGTTGTTGCGGTCTTTTTTTCTTTTTTCTTTTTTTTCTGTCCTTTTTTTTCATTTATAGATTTGAACTGAACGCCGCATGTGATAGGAGCACATTTATACATACACTGTTTTGTTTATTGGAATATTCTAGTGGTGCGCGCGCGTGCGTGTGTGTGTGTGTGTGTGCGTGTGCGTGTGCGTGCGTGCGTGCATGAATGATAGTTATGGCCGTGGGAAACTTTAGCAAAATACATTTTCTCCAGACGTCATTTTTGTTTTCTTCAGAAACAGAACAAAAGAAAATTCTTTTCATCACGCATTCCAGTTATCATGACAATGTCCTTCCTTCCTTCCTGTCTCACTATCCTCTCTCTCTCTCTCTCTCTCTATCTCTCTGTCTCTCTCTCTCTCTCTGTCTCTCTTTTTCTCCCTTCCCCATTAAATATATGTGTGCTGCTGTAAGTGATGTAGATTAGCAAGGACAGATTGAAAGAATGGGCCATGCCTGCAATTCAAAGTTCTGAGTTCTCTCTCTCTCTCTCTGTGGTCAGGCATCTGCTTGGCAGATGTGGTGTAGCGTATATGGATTTGTCCGAACGCAGTGACGCCTCCTTGAGCTATTGAAACTGAAACTCTGTGTGTGTGTGTGTGTGTGTGTGTGTGTGTGTGTGTGTGTGGTGTGTGTGTGTGTGTGTGTGTGTGTGTTCTCTGTCTCTGTCTCTGTCTCACACACACACACACACACACACACACACACACACACACACACACACACACACACACACACACACACTCACTCTTCCTCTCTCTCACTCTCCTTCCCTTTCTTTCACCATCAACGCCCCCCCACACACCCCACACCCCCCCTCCTGCCCCTAACCCCCACCCCCACCCCCTCCCAATCATCCCTCACCCCTATCACCTCCCTCTCTCTCCCCTGGGACCAGACCTATACGGGAGAGGTAAGAAGAAAAAAAAAGAGCGCAGACATAGAGAGAGGTGGCAGGATGGAACTGGTAAATGATGTTGACACGAGTCCATTTACTGGATGCCGTGACTTGGGAGACATTGCCATGCGGAGCAGGACTCTGCGAGAGTAAGGGGAGGAATAAGAGGAGGAGGAGGAGGAGGAGGAAGGAGTAGAAAGAAGAAGAGGGGGAGGGGAGGAAGGAGGAGGAGGAGGAGGAACTGTGTGTGTGTGTGTGTGTGTGTGTGTGTGTGTGTGTGTGTGTGTGTGTGTGTGTGTGTGTTCGTTCTTTAGTTTAGCGTCTTTTCACTATCAGTGATATTAGACGAATGTGTGTGTGTGTGTGTGTGTGTGTGTGTGTGTGTGTGTGTGTGTGTGTGTGTGTGTGTGTGTGTGTGTGTGCGTGCGTGCGTGCGTGTGTGCGTGCGTGCGTGCGTGCGTGCGTGTTTGCTCTTACTGTCGGTGTAACCTCTCCTTCAAAACAGAGTTAACTGTGGGCGTGGCTGTTGTACAAAAAAATATTACTTTCAGAACACCACCAGAAAAATCATCAACTGGCCCGGAGCCTTCCGATCGCAACAATGGGTTTTTATTTTCTGATGTGCTGAGACAGAGAAGATTGTTGGTGTTGTTGTTTTTTTAGATATGGAGAGACGGAGAGAGAGAGAGAGAGAGACAGGCAGACAGACAGACAGACAGACAGGCAGACAGACAGACAGACAGACAGATGGATGTGGAGGGAACGCGGGAGGCGGGTCAGGTTGGAGAGATATTTTGGGTTGGGGATGTGAGAAAGCAAAAGGGAGAGAGAGTGCGGAAGAAGATGAAAGTCAGAGAGAGCGGAGGAGAGAGGGAGAGAGGGGGGGGGGGGAGAGCGTGAGAGAGAGGGAGGAGAAGATAGAGACAGAGGGAGGAGAAGATAGAGAGATGGGGAGGAGAAGAGAGAGAGAGAGTGAGTGAGTGAGTGAGAAACTTGAATGCTCACCTTCATGATAGTAATGATAATGAAAAACTAGTAATGATGATAATGGTGATGATGATGACGCTGACTATAACATCAACAATATCGACGACTACTACTACAACTAACAATAATTATAAAGATAAAATATATAGAGAAGGGGGGGGGGGGGGTATTCATGCACAGTGTTGAATGACCTGGACAAAACGCTCAAGAGCGCGATGACATTTCGCCGAACGAAGCCATTATTCAAACCATTTTTTGTGTTTAATTGAAAACATGAAAGCCCTTGTCTGTTTCGACTCTTGATTCAATATTGTAATGTACTCTAGAGATCTCCTCTTTGATTAATTAGATATCGAAGTTGCCTGTGGCACCGAACAATAAATCAAAGTCTTTTTTTTCTGTTTTATTGTTTTTGATGACAAGTTTGATGATGAGGAGTAAAGAAGAAAAAGAGGAGGAGGAGGAGGAGGAGGTGGGGGGAGTGGGGGAGGAGGAGGAAGAAGAAGGAAATGTTAGTGAGGACGATGAAAATGACAACATTGCGAGGACACACTGAAAAAATTCATTAAATGAAAGATGATATTATGCATTTTGCATTTTGTGGGCGAAGATACTCTCTCTCTTCCCTCCCCCCCCCCCCCTCTCTCTCTCTCTCTCTCACCTACGTGGCTGTGTGTGTGTGTGTGTGTGTGTGTGTGTGTGTGTGTGTGTGCGTGTGTGTGAGAGCGGTTGGATGGGTGTACGAGCGTATGCGTGTGCGTATGCGAGTGGGAAGGATAGTGGAGTTAGGAAGGAGGGGGAGGTTGGGCGAGGTGGGGGGGAGAGTGGGGGGTTGGGGGGGGGGGGGGGAAAGCGGGTTATAAGCTGACGTCGCTACAACAGAAAACCCGCATCGGCTTTTTCTTGAGAGCGTTGAACGTGGGCTTTAAATGAGACTTTGACCATACTTCGACGGGCGCAGTAGCCGAGGGGTTAAAGCGTTGGGACTTTCAATCTGAGGGTCCCAGGTTCGAATCTCGGTAACGACGCCTGGTGGGTAACGGGTGGAGATTTTTTTTTTTTTTTTTTTTCTCGATCTCCCAGGTCAACAGAATATATGTGCAGACCTGCTTTACTAGTACCTGAACCCCATTCGTGTGTATATGCAAGCAAAAGATCAAATACG
>NC_134897.1:35695783-35708283 GCF_041734735.1 Babylonia areolata
CACAGCACAGCACAGCACAACACAACACTGTGACGCTGCACATAATGATTGCGATGCTCATCATTGGTGTGTCCTCTCTGTTCCATGTGCTGTGTCCGTTGGACCTGATCACGGTGTGGGGCTTTGGGGGCCACAGGTGAGTTGTGTTGCTGATTTCCTTGTTCCTTGATCGCTTTGTTTCATGTCTGTCCGTCTGTCTGTCTGTCTGTCTGTCTATCTCTCTCCCCCCCCCCCCCTCTCTCTTTCTTTCTTTCTCTGTGTCTCTTATCGCTCTCTGTCTGTCTGTCTGTGTGTTTGTCTGTCTGTCTCCCTCTCTCGCTCTCTCTGTGTCTATGTCTCTGTCCGTCTGTGTGTCGATTTGTCTGTCTGTCTGTCTGTCTCCCTCTCTCTCTGCCTTTCTCTGTCTCTCTGTCTCTGTTTCTGGCTCTCTCTCTCTCTCTCAATCCTCTTTGTCATTGTCTCTGTCTCCCCCCCCCTCTTCTCTTCAGCACAGCACAACTCAGCACAACACAGCACAGCACAACACAACACAGCACAGCACAGCACAGCACAGCACATCACAACACAACACAGCACAGCACAGCACAGCACAACACAACACAGCACAGCACAGCACAGCACAACACAGCACAGCACAGCACAGCACAGCACAGCACAGCACAGCACAGCACAACACAGCACAGCACAGCACAGCACAGCACAGCACAGCACAACACAACACAACACAACACTGTGACGCTGCACATAATGATTGCGATGTTCATCATTGGTGTGTCCTCTCTGTTCCATGTGCTGTGTCCGTTGGACCTGATCACGGTGTGGGGCTTTGGGGGCCACAGGTGAGTTGTGTTGCTGATTTCCTTGTTCCTTAATCGCTTTGTTTCATGTCTGTCTGTCCGTCTGTCCATGTCTTTCTCACACACACACACAGTCAGAACCTTTGTAAGATCCTTGTGTATGCTTCTCTGTCTCTGTCTGTCTGTCTGTCTGTCTGTCTCTCTCTCTGTCCCTCTGTCCATGTCTTTCTCACACACACACACACAGTCAGAACCTTTGTAAGATCCTTGTGTATGCTTCTCTGTCTCTGTCTGTCTGTCTGTCTGTCTCTCGCTCTCTGTCCCTCTGTCCATGTCTTTCTCACACACACACACAGTCAGAACCTTTGTAAGATCCTTGTGTATGCTTCTCTGTCTCTGTCTGTCTGTCTGTCTCTCTCTCTCTCTCTCTGGCTCTCTCTGTGTCTTTGTCTATGTTCATCTGTGTGTCCGTTGGTCTGTCTGTCTGTCTCTCTATCTATCTATCTGTCTGTCTGTCTGTCTGTCTGTCTCTCTCCAAGGAAGATTGAAGAATGAAGAAGAAGAAGAAGAAGAAGAAGAAGAAGAAGAAGAAGAAGAAGAAGATGACTGATATGATTGATTGATTGAATCTTAATGGGTAAAGAATTAGGCACAGTAAAGTCCCCCCCCTTTTTTTTTTTACAATTCTGCCCATTTAACGACACAAAACGTAAAACTAAACAACGACACAAAACATAGAAATAAAGAATTAAAATGAAATAAAATAAAATAATAAGAACGACGAATAAGAGCAGTGACTGGAACAGTCTATTAAAAGTAATAAAGCATTGAAAAGAATAATTGAAGAAGAAGAAAAAAAAAGAAAGAAAGAAAAGAAGAAAGAAAGAAAAGAAAAGTAAAAGATAAACAACTATGCACACACACTAAAAGAAAGAAACAACCAAAAAAAAAAAAAAAAAAAAAAAACCACCACTGCCGAATGGCCATGTTCAGATCAAATCACAACATATGAATATTCAGATCTTGGCTTGACAACTCGGTCTGTGTGATGTCAGTAAGGCACTAGGGATCGGTAAGCTTCGAAGCGGGAGGGAAGGAGGGGGGAGGGGGGGGGGGGGGGGGGGGAGGGGAGGAGGGGGGGCCGCGGAGAGGGAAGGGGGTTATATGGCTGCCTTCATGGCGGGGTGAAAACGGTCATAGAAGCCCACTCGTGCACATACGAGGGGTGAACGAAGAAGAAGAAGAAGAAGAAGAAGAAGAATTTGACATTTGCAGTACGTAGCCAAATAATGTTGTCTCCACTGTCCGGGAAGAAAGATATCGAGACAGACAGACAGACAGACAGACTGGCATGCATAACAGACATAACTGTTTCAGTTTCGGGCGTCACTGTGTTCGGCCAAATGCACATGCGCTGCACCGCTTTGATGCTGGCCAGACATCTGACCGAGTACCATAATCCCAACAACGAAACGCACCTGGTCAGGTCTTGAGTGTATGCATGCATGATGATGATTACACTTGATACTGGTGTGCCTACCAGATGACAGCACTACTGCCAGATACGTAAACAGGAATATGCAATTCAAACCCTCACTTAAAAGTGGTTTGTTTGTTTGATTGTTGTTTGTTGTTATAAGAGGAAGGTGGCAGAATGGTTAAGACGCTCAGCTGCCAATACAGAGAGTCCGTGAGGGTGTGGGTTCGAATCCCGCTCTCGCCCTTTCTCCTAAGTTTGACTGGAAAATCAAACTGAGCGTCTAGTCTTTCGGATGAGACGATAAACCGAGGTCCCGTGTGCAGCACGCACTTGGCGCACTGAAAAAGAACCCATGGCAACGAGAGTGTTGTCCTCTGGCGAAATTACGTAAAATGAAATCCACTTTCATAGGTACACAAATATGTAAGCATGCACTCAAGGCCTGACTAAGCGCGTTGGGTTATGCTGCTGGTCAGGCATCTGCTCAACAGATGTGGTGTAGCGTGTATGGATTTGTCCGAACGCAGTGACGCCTCCTTGAGAAAGTGAAGTGAAGTGAAGTGAAGTGTTTGTTGTTGTTGTTGATTTCCCAGAAGAGCAGAGAGAGCTCGTGAAAGACGGCACGGCATAACTTTTGAAACGAACAACATTATGTCCCAGAGGCGAAGTGATTGCCCCGTTTAAAATATTGCTGTGCACGTGATGTATAAGTGCGATGTTTTTATGGTGACATCAGCAGATTGTATTTTTGTGGTGGTCGTTGTTGTTGTTTTCCTTTCCTAGGGGGAAGTGTGATTGTGTGTGTGTGTGTGTGTGTGTGTGTGTGTGTGTGTGTGTGTGTGTGTGTGTGTTTCGAAAAATGCCATCCTCTATTCTAATTGCGACACGCGAGTTCTGACAAGGAACCAAATGATCGGCTAGGGACGTTTTGGAATTCACACACGCACACACACGCACACACACACACACACACACACACACACACACACACACACACACACACACACACACACACACACACACACACACACACACACACACACACACACACACACACACACACACACACACACACACACACACACACACACACACACACACACACACACAAAGAGCAAAAGAGCGAGCGAACGAGACACACAAAGAGACAGAGAGCGAAAAAGAGAGACAGACAGACAGAGACAGACAGACAGACAGACAGGCAGACAAAGAGCCTGCGACAGACAGGCAGAGACAGACAGACAAACGGGCACACAGTAGCACAGAAGAAATCAGCCTCTTTTATATTTCAACCGCTTATCTGTAAAACTCAGCAAAGCAGGATGTCCACCTGTACAAATCAAATCGCCGCGGAGCTGATACAAAACAGAACACCAAAAAATGACCTTACCCTATGATTCATAATTCAGTTCCATGCCTAAGAGTCTTTCAAAGGCAGAAACGATTTGTCGTTATGGTTCCGTCACCTGTCTACTAACATTGCCCATCTCAAGACACAATGTTGTATTTAAGGATTCGAGGCTAATACGATTAGTAGGTTTATAAAGAAGTAATTTGTCAGAGCGAAAGCACCTGAAGGAAAAAAAATAGTTTTTTTTTTTTTAACAGAACAGTTCATGAATGTTGGTATAGCCTGGTATTGGTGATGATTATGATAGAGCAACTCTTGCCTGTCTGACAAAGCAATGTTGTATTCAAGGCTAACACGATAAGTAGGTTTATAAAGAAGTAATTTATCAGAGCGAAAGTACTTAAAAGGAAAAGATAGTTTTAATAGAACAGTTCATGTATGTTGGTATAGCCTGGTATCGGTGATGATTATGATAGAGCAACACTTGCCTGTCTCACAAGGCAATGTTGTATTCAAGGCTAACATGATAAGTGGATTCATAAAGAAGCGATTAATTAATAGAGTGAAAGTACTTTAAAAGGAGAAGATAGTTTTGATAAAATATTTCACGTATGCTGGTAGAGCCAGGCAGGCTATCGGTGATAATAATCATGGTAAGAGCTTGGCCGATAATGACCTGTTTCCGACCCTTTGAAAATGCCAAAGTCATTGACGTTCCCCCGGTAATTTCGCAATGTTAACTGACAACACTGTCAAAAGAGAAGAGAGAGAGAGACACAGAGAGAGAGAGAGAGAGTGAGCACGGGAAGGGAGAGAGAGAGAGAGGAAAGAGAGAGAGGTGGGGAGAGAGACATGAGAGAGAGAGGGGGGGAGAGAGAGAGAGGAGATAGAGAGAGAGGGGGGAGAGAGGAGAGAGAGATAGAGAGAGAGGGGGGAGAGAGGAGAGAGAGAGGGGGAGGGGGGAGAGAGGGGGAGAGAGAGAGAAAGGGAGGGAGAAAGAAAGAGAGAGAGAGAGAGAGATTCATGAATGCATAATGTCTTTGGGAGGGTCCCACAACCCTAACGGCTACGACGTGTGGTTTGAACTGTGGGGCATTTTGAACGGCACGGAGCGTTCAACAGTGTCGTTGATGAGCATGACCTTTCGTGTGTGTGTGTGTGTGTGTGTGTGTGTGTGTGTGTGTGATTCTTTAGTTTCCATATGTCTGTCTGTCTGTCTGTATGTGTGTCTGTCTGTCTGTATATCTATGTCTGTTTGTATGTATATCTCTGTCTGTCTGTCTGTCTGTATGTATGTATGTATGTATGTATGCATGTCTCTGTCTGTCTGTCTGTCGGTATGTGTGTGTGTCTATGTCTGTCTGTCTGTATGCATGTATGTATGTCTCTGTCTGCCTGTCTGTATGTATGTATGTCTGTCTCTGTCTGTCTGTCTGTCTGTATGTATGTATGTCTCTGTCTGTCTGTTTGTCTGTATGTATGTCTCTGTCTGTCTGTCTGTCTGTATGTATGTCTATCTGTCTGTATGTATGTCTCTGTCTGTCTGTCTGTCTGTAGGAATGTCTCTGTCTGTATTTATGTCTCTGTCTGTATGTATGTATGTATGTATGTATGTATGTCACACACACACACACACACACACACACACACACACACACACACACACACACGGAGTTCTCTCTATTCTCCTTTTCTTCTTCTTCTTCTTCTTCTTCTTCTTCTTCTTCTCCTTCCGCTTCTTCTTCTTCTTCACCCTCTCATTTGTGAAAAATAGAAATACATAAATAAATGAAAAGTAAAAAAATAAATAAATAGGGGTGGTTAAATGAGTGTATATATATATATATATATGTATGTGTATTCGTTTGTATGTGTGCACTGCCTATTGAAAATAATTGCATCCGTCCTTTCATGTTATGCTATTTTTGGGGGGTGGAGGGGGGGGGGGGCGGCTTGTTTGTTGTCTTTATCCTGAGGGCAGGATGTAAAGAAGAAAAAAAAGAAAAAAAAAGAGAAAAAGAACAAAAAAAGAAAGCTTTTTTTTTGTGGTCCACTTCCCTCATTAAATGAAATTTAGTTTGGTTCCATTTCAATACCCGTGGAAACGTGCTGTGGGTGTATTGTTTGTGCCCAGCACTTACCTTTCGCAAACCGAACAATGTGATTTACGGCGGTTACATTTTCGCCACAAATGGAGTCTGTATGTCTGCCCCGTCTCTCTGTGTCTGTGTATCTGTTTGTCCACCACCCTCTCTCTCTCTTCTCTCTCTCTCTCTCTTTCTCTCTCTCTTTCATCCCTCTCTCTCTCTTTCTTTCTTCTCCTTTCCCTTTCTCTCTCCCCCCTCTCTCTCTCTTTCTTCCCCTTTTGTCTCTCTCTTTCTCTTCCCCTCTCTTTCTCTCTCTCTCTTCTCCTTTCTCTCTGTCCCCCTCTCTTTCTTCCCCTTTGCCCCTCTGTCTCTCCTCTCTCTTTTTCTTCTCCTTTTGACTCTCTCTTTCTCCCCGCTCTCTCTCTCTCTCTTCCGTTTTCTCTCTGTCACCCCCCTCTCTCTTTCTTCCCCTCTGCCTCTTTCTCTCCTCTCTCTCTCTCTTTCTTTCTTCTCCTTTTGTCTCTCTCTTTCTCTTCGCCCACCCTCTCTCTCTGTCTCTCTTTCTTTCTTCCCCTTCCTCTCTGTCTCCACCCTCTCTCTCTTTCTTCCCCCCTCTCTCTCTTTCTTTCTTTCAGCCCCTAATTTATCTCCTTTTTTTTCTTTTTTCTTCTTCTTTTTCTTTTTTTTTTCCTGTTCTTTACATCGTCCATTTTTTCTTTTCTTTGTGTGTGTGTGTGTGTGTGTGTGTGTGTGTGTGGTCTGCTTTTGTCCTTTATTTTTCCAGCTCATCATTTATGTCTTTCTGTTTTCCGTGTGCTCGCTCTAGCTTCGTTTTTTTTGTTTTTTTGTTTTTTGTTTTTTCTCTGGTTTTGTGTTTCTCCCTTTTTTGTCCTTTTACTCTTTTTGTTTCCTGTGTGACTTTCTTACAAACTTTTTTTCGTTTCTTTGTGTGATTTGAATGGTGCATTAGTGATGTTTTTTTGTTTGCTTGTTTTTAAGGACCATGACATTTCGTTTGTACGATTCTTTGCTGGTTTTTGTTCTTGTTGTTGTTGTTATTGCTATTGTTGTTGTTCTTGTTGTTGTTTTTCTTTTTCGTTCTGTTCATTTTTTTTTTCTGTTCGTCTTCTTTCCCTTTTATTTGGAAAAAAAAAAAAAACAAAAAAAACAAACCTTTTCTTTCGCCCATTCTTTCCCACTTTCTTGTTTCGTTTTCACCTTGCGCAATTATTCTATTGATATATTCTCCTTGCACATAATAACAACCACCCCATGAAGAGATTGCTTGGTGAATAATGTCACGGGGAGTCTTCTTCATAATTATTATTAAGGCCGTCTAATTTTAGCCAGCCATAGGGTGCTTTGAATCTTGATGTGATCAAAAGTGCAAGATCAAGATTGTTATCGAAAAGAGGGGTAATGATACCAGGATGGAAACGTGAAGGAAGTGTAACAATAACGAAAGGAATGATTAAGTGTAGCGGAGGGGGGAGGGGGGGGGGGGGGGGGGGGGGGGTTGGACTTCGATTTGGACCAGTGCTAAGAGCGAAATGCCAGCAATTGTTCTGGTAACCAGGTAACCAGAAAAATCAGAGCAAAAAGAGCGCAGATGTTTATTTCTGAAGTGTGGATTTTAGTTGTTGTTTTGTTGGTAGTGGTGATGGTGGTGGTGGTGTAGTTGTTGATGTTGTTGGTATTCTTGGTGTTATTGTTCTTGTGTTTTGTTCTTGTTGTTGTTGTTGTTGCTGTTGCTGTTTCTGTTGTTGTTGTTGTTGTTGTTGTTGTTGTTCTTCTTCTTCTTCTTCTTCTTCTTCTTCTTCTCTGTGTCCTTTTACTCACTTTTTAACCTTTCAGGTTCACAATGAACGCACTGACACTCTTTTTTGTTGTTGCGTGAAATCGCCATGTGTCTAATTTTTTCCCCTTTTCTTTTCTTTCTTTCTTTCTTTCCCCGTTTCCTGTTTATTAAAAGCTCCTGGCATGGAAGACAGAAAGCGACAAATTGCCTGAAGGAATGACATTTTGGGGCGCGTCTTGCGATCGGTAAATCAAACCTCTATTGGCTTCACTTTGTTCTGAGGCTGACAAGGGGAATTGTTTTCTTTTTCTTTTCTTTTTTTTTTTTTTTTTCTCTCCTGGATTCGTATCGTTATGATGGGCAATTCTGTTTGTCTGTTTTTCTGTTCGTCTGTCTTCCAGGATCTCTCTCTGTCTCTCCCCTCTCTTTCTCTGTCTGTCTCTGTCTCTGTCTGTCTGTCTGTCTGTCTCTCTATCTCTCTCTCCCCTCTCTCTATCTGTCATGTAGAATTGCTGTTTAATGTTGGTCTTCACCATTTATATCTAATAGCTAGCTATATTTTGTCGAATCCTGTCAGAAATGTACTTTGATTGCACTTGTCGTGAAAGGAGCTGTTGGCCTGGGTCATTAAAACCATGCACTGTCCAGTGTTCTCCCGCTCTGTCACACACATAAAAATAACCTTGCCTCGGCCAAGAATTGATCTTTATAAAACAAGTCTCACATACTCTCTGGTGGATGTTTATGGAATTCTATTTTATCTGCACTTAATATAAACTCCGGTCTCAGTGTCTTCAAAAGACTACATCATAAACATCTAATGTCAGAGCTAAGTTCTACGAATCCTTGAAATTACTGAGACTGATAAACAAATGATGTATTCTCAATATCCTTGTCTATTTGTCTATCTCCTTTCCTCCCTTCCTCTTTTCTTCCCTCCTCCCTCTCTTCCTCTCTCTCACTCTCTCTCTCTTTCTCAACAGTTTTCCTCTCTTTCCTTCCTCTCTTACCTTCTTCTTCCCTCTCTCCTTCACGCAAAAGCAATGTTATTTTGTGGGGAACTGTGTATTTTCTATGCCATTGATTGTTCTTGTTGTTGTTTCCATGCAAAGTGGAGGTTTTTTTTCCTTCTTTTTTCAGTCTTCTTGTATATCCTAGATTAGTTTATACGTTTTCTTTACGAGGGTAGGATGAAAACAGGCCGATAAGTGCCTATTCCTTTTCTCTCAATAAAAAAAGTTTCGATTTTCCTCCCCCACCCCTCTCTCTCTCTCTCTCTTTGTCTCATCTTCATATAAGAGGAAGGGAAAGAGAGAGACAATCACAGAGACAGAGAGACGACAAAGACAAAGAGACAAGGGAAGTGATGGCGAGCTGCCGAACTGTATAACACAACAGCAGCAGCACCAGCCGTACACGACACTGTGCAAGACCTAGACCACCCAAGAAAAAAAAAACAAAACAACAGTACATGACACAACAATGCATTCCAGCAAAGCATGCCTCCACGATTCGCCTGGACAGACCACTGGCACCAAGATACAAGTACCAGCGGCGAAGACCTTTCGTTCCTCTAGACAACTGGGAGCATGTTCCGCTGGTGGAGGTCTGCAAACATTAATTTTGATCCCAGAGAGTCTCACTGCTCGCTCTCAAAGTTTGTCTTCGTGAACCCCGTTCGATGAAACAACAACACAGCACCTATAGATAGAAACATGGGCAGCGGCGAAGAACATCGTTCCCTTGCCAACTTCATAGTGCGTGTGTGTGTGTGTGTGTGTGTGTGTGTGTGTGTGTGTGTGTGTGTGTGTGTGTGTGTGTGTGTGTGTGTGTGTGTGTGTGTGTGTGTGTGTATGTATGTGTGTTGTTTTTTTGTTTTTATTTGTTTACAAGACGTCTTCAACCATTCTAGAATGGTTTTTGAGATGGGCCGGAGGGAAGAGGGGTAGGAAAAGGATGAGGAGGTCTGTGTGTAGGTTGGGGGTATTTGGGGGTTGGGGGGGGGGGGGGGGGGGGGGGGGTTCGGGGGTGTGTGTGTGTGTGTGGGGGGGGGGGGTATTTATCTAACTTGTCGCCGAAGTGCCAATGACCAAAGTGCGCGCGCTGTTGAACTAGTAAGCGTGGCTAAAAAGCAAACGGACAATGTCCATGCTTAATTTAATATAAATCATGCGAAAGAGTGTAGTTTATTAGTTAGTTATATAAGTGCTTGGAAACGAAAAATAGACGTTCCTCAAAGCTGCAACCAAACCGATGGCAACCATCTGTCTGTATACCTATGGAAATGTTGTCAATGAAATAATTGTTACTAGGCTCTTAAAGGCACGCGAGGTTCTCAGACTGCTTGCTAAGTCTTTCAAACTACAATAAGATAACAGAACGCATACACACACACACACACACACACACACACACACACACACACACACACACACACACACACACACACACACAAACAACAACAAAAAAACAACAACCGAGAACGAAATTGCATTACAGTTGCATTTTCCTTCACAAAGAAATCAAGGGGGAGGGACACTTTCACTTTCCAGGCGGATGAACTAACTTCCCATGCACCGGCAGACAACTTAGGGCGGATCGGCGGAGGCCAAGGTCTGGTTTTCAACACCACCACCAGCCAACCACAGACACGGAAAGAAATGTGTTTTTTTTGTGTCTGTGGAGCCAGCTGGTCTGCCCGGACAAAGAACACACACACACACACACACACACACACACACACACAAGGGCAGGAGGGGGAGAGAGACAAAGTGGAAGAACAAAGGGCAAGGGAAATATGTGGGGGAGAGAAAGTTGGAGAGAGAGAGAGAGAGAGAGAACTTGACACTTTAATAGCACTTTCCAGTGATTCATTTTTAGAAGCCCATGTACGAGAGGGAGGGAGGGAGGGGGTGGGTACAGTGGCTTCCATCCTGCCATTGGACTTCCAAAGGTTGAACACCACAAGGAAAACAAGTATTCTTTTTTTTTTTGGTTGCTGAGAATGTGGAGTTATACTTGTCTTTTCGCGCGTATTTACTGCCTCCTAGACATATTGTGCAAGTGAAAGGATCTTCATGTTACGCCATCAGTACGCTGAGCAGATCTTTGCTCTGTATTAAAACTGTATGGAGTAGGGTGCAGTTGTTGTGTTTTGTTGTTGTTGTTTGTTTGGTTTTTTGTTTGTTGGTTGGTTTTTTTGGTTTTTGTTGTTGTTTTTTGTTTTGTTTTTTTGTTGTTTTTGTTTTGTTTTGTTTTTGTTTTTGTTTTTTTGTTGTTGTTGTTTGTTTTGTTTGTTTGGGTTTTTTTTTGGGGGGGTGAGAGGGGGGGGGGGCACTTCTTCATGTCCTTTGCAGTTAAACAGAAAGCATTTTTACATCCTCTGGGCTTTCGCCACACACAGCGCAGAAATAGGTATAATAATAATAAGAAGAAGAAGAATGTGCATTTATATAGCGCCCTTTCCCTCTAAGAGCTCAGGGCGCTTTTACATGAAAGAAAAAAATATTACAAGTTACATAAAACATTCATGACCACTCTTTCTCCAAAACCCATCCCCCCTCTGCATGCAGGCAAAGTGAGCTGACATGGGTGGTACTGAAGAACAAGGAAGTTGAGAGTACTTATAAATAGGTTAAAAAAAAAAAGATGAGTGTTTAGTGACAGTGAAAGGCAGAAATAGAATCAGATGCACGGATATGTTAAGGAAGGTTGTTCCAGATGCAGCAAAGGAGAAAGAACGACGTTCACCACAGGTTCTTGTATTGACACGAGGAAGTTTCAAAAGGTTAACAGTCAGAGGTAGAGCGGAGGTTTCTTGCTGGGGTGTAAACACTGATAAGGTCAGAAAGATTATGTAGGTCCTGCGGAGTCGAAAGCAGAATAGCAGAGACACGCAGCTTTGTAATTAATTCTCGCTTCAATGGGGAGCTTTTTGTTACGTCTTTATCAAAGCAGGGAGGTAAGGGAAGAGAGAGACAACGAGAGAAAGAGAGAGAGAGAGAGAGAGAGAGAGAGAGATGTAAGACGTGTGGTTCTTTCTATGTATATCTATGTCTCTTTGTATTTTCCTCTGTCCTTCCCTCTGTCTCTCTGTCTCTGTCGCTCTCACTTTCTCTCCTTCACTTCTCTCTCTCTTTCTCTATTTCTCTCTGTCTCTCTCCTTCTATCTCTCTCTCCCTCTGCTTCTCTCTACTTCTGTGTGTGTGTGTGTGTGTGTGTGTGTGTGTGTGTTTCTCCCCTTCTTTCTCTCGGTCTCCTCTCTCTCTCTCTCCTTCTCTCTCTGTTTCTTTCTCTCCTCTCTGTTTCTGACTCTCTCTGTCTATGTCTCTCTCTGTCTCTCTATCCCCCCTCTCTCTCCTCCTCTCTCTCTTTTTTTCCCTCCCCCTCTCTCTCTTTCTCCCTCTCTCTCTTCCTCTCTCTCTCCCATCTTTCTCTCCCTCTCTCTCTCTCTTTCTCTTCCTCTGTCGGCCTGTCTGTCTGTCTGTCTCTTTCTCTCTCTCTCACTCCCTCCCTCTTTTTTTCTCTCTCCATCCCCTCTCCCTTTCTCTCTCTCTCTGTCTCCCTCCCTGTCTTTCACTCTCCTCTCTCTCTCTCTCTCTTTGCGTCTCTGCGTAATGCATACTGGCAAGGTGTACAGCATGCCTTCAAGGGGGGCACGAGTGCACGAAGAAACAAGGAATGACTGTCGCCCCTTATGTAAGGCAGATAAACAGATGAAACAAAACTACAGGGGGCAAGAGAACAGAATCATGTTATCGTCTGCTTTCTGCCTGTCACCTTCCTAAGCTGACTGAACAGCAGAGGTAGGGCTGGGGGGAGGGTGTGTGGGGGGGGGAAGAGGGGGGCGAGGGGGAAGGGGGAGGGAACAATCATATACACAAGCCCCCAACAACAACAACAAGTGCCAGAAATGAATGACTGGTGACTTATACCCCTAAAGATATTTCGCAGACAACCTCCCTAGGGAAAAACATCCTCTCCCCCC
>NC_134897.1:35718283-35730783 GCF_041734735.1 Babylonia areolata
TGGTATTAAATTTGGCCTTTTCGAAATGAAATGTGAGAGGTAAAAAAAAAAGAAAAAAAAAGAAGAAGCAATTTTCTCTCATTTTTCCTTCCTCTCTCTTTTCTTCCTTCTTTCTCAACGTATCTTGCTTTCCTTGTCTGTCTGTCTATCTATCTATCTATCTTTCTGCTTATATATATATATGTCTATCTGTCTTTTAAAAACAGTTATTTGTATTCCTAATCTTCTTTGTATTTCCTTCTTTGTTTATTTTTCTTCCTTCTTTCTTTCTTTTACATTTTTGTTTCGTTTAAGCCCATTCTTTATTTTATTGTTTTCTTTATTTACTTTCTCTCTCTCCCTTTTTTTGTGTGTCCTGAGTTTCTTCTTCATTCTTTTTTTTTTTTTTTTTTTTCAATTATTTATCAACTTGACATTTTCATAACAATAAATGCAAACAGTCGGAAACGAAAGCGTAGTGTGTGACGCCAGTCGGAATGGATGTTTTTAAGGTCATCTGCACTAATTGTTTCCCTGGGATGCTGAAATTCCTGAATAAAAGAAAAAGCGCATTTTTTTGTTGTTGTTGTTGTTTGATATCGACAAAAAGGGGGTTAGGCAAAATGTCAGTGCAGTAAAAAAAAAAAAAAGTGAAACTTTTGTACACGCGTGAAGGATAATTGCGAAAACGTGAGTATTAAAATGGGTGGAAATGAGAGTATAGAGGGTCTAGGAATAATGCCAAGGCAGAAACTTTTAAGCATACATGAGCGCGGCATAAGTATGCATGAAGGAGTAAGCTATTGAAGCAGAACAGTAATGTAGATATTTGCAAGAACTTCATTAAATGTCAGCCACATTTCGTGTTGATGATAGGCTAAATTTTCGAGATCAGTGGTGGTTTGTTTTATGGAACATAGATTCTCCTCCTCCTCCTCCTCCTCCTCCTCCTTCTTCTTCTTCTTCTTCTTCTTCTTCTTCTTCTTCTTCTTCTTCTTCTTCTTCTTCTTCTTCTTCTTCTTCTTCTGCCTTGGCATTATTCCTAGACCCTCTATACTCTCATTTCCACCCATTTTAATACTCACGTTTTCGCAATTATCCTTCACGCGTGTACAAAAGTTTCACTTTTTTTTTTTTTTTTTTACTGCACTGACATTTTGCCTAACCCCCTTTTTGTCGATATCAAACAACAACAACAACAAAAAAATGCGCTTTAATGTAGAAGGAGGACATTTACCCCAAATAATCGAGCAATAGCTGAGGCGAGACTGGATATAGGCAAAGTAAAACACACGTCTAGAATGATTATCAAGAAAGTGTTTGATCTGTGATAATTGGAATACACTAGATGATAAAACAAGTATCATCTAGTGTATTCCAATTATCACAGATCAAACACTTTCTTGATAATCATTCTAGACGTGTGTTTTACTTTGCCTATATCCAGTCTCGCCTCAGCTATTGCTCGATTATTTGGGGTAAATGTCCTCCTTCTACATTAAAGCCACTTTGCTCTTTACAAAAACGTGCCATTAAGATGATTAACCATGTAAATACCACAGGTGGATCTGTGCACAATATGTACAAAGAACTTCAAATATTACCTGTTCATATACTTATTAGATATAACACATTGATTCTTATGCATAAAATTGTTCATAACGCATGCCCACAATATTTAAAATCGTTATTTTGTTTCCAGTTCCAACGTAATTCAGATAGAGCTATTGTCCCAAAGCCTAAAATTGATTTATTTAAGATGAGTCTCTCATTTAATGGAAGCATCGAATGGAACATGCTTCCAAAGACATGTCGTCAAATTCCAGCCATATCTCTCTTTAAAACTAAGATAAGAATATTTCTATTCGATACATTTGATTAACCTACTCGCGGTCTTTTGCAAATGCTTGCTTGTACTCAGTCCACTAGCTGCCATGCCATGATGAATGAAAAATTGAATGTATGTGTATGTGTGAACAGTAAGTGCGTGTGTGTGTTTGTGTGTGTTTGAGTGTGTGGGCGTGAATGTGTACGTATGTCTTTGTTGCTTGTTTTATAATTTTGTGTGTGTGTGTGTGTGTGTGTGTGTGTGTGTGTGTGTGTGTGTAAGTACCTATGTACATGTAATGTACCAATTGTTCCAGTTTTTCATCGCTTTGTTACCTTTAATAGACTATTCAAGTTCCTATTCTTATTCGTCGTTCTTATTATTTTATTTTATTTCAGTTTATTTCTTTATTTTTATGTTTTGTGTCGTTCGTTCTTTATTTTTTATGTCGTTAAATGGGCAGAATTGTAAAAAGGCCTTTACTGTGCCTAATTCTTTACCCATTAAAGATTCAATCAATCAATCAATCTTCTTCTTCGTCTTCGTCTTCGTCTTCGTCTTCGTCGTCGTCGTCGTCTTTGCAGTCACTGCCTCCTTCACCTAACTTCTTAAGATTTTCACTCTTTGCTCTGTTTGGCTCAGAGTAAGCAATGGAACCCCCTAACACTTTCGCACATCACTGACATTTTCAAAAACATTTATAGCTTTCCCAGTTTTTATTAAAGACCCACCCTTCAGTTTCTTGGAAGATAGAAAGCCACAAACATTGTCTGAAGGAATAGCAGTGTGTGTGTGTGTGTGTGTGTGTGTGTGGTGTGTTGTGTGTGTGTGTGTGTGTTGTGTGCGTGTGTGTGTGTGTGTGTGTGTGTGTGTGTGTGTGTGTTTGGGGAAAAGAGGAAGGGGGGGAGCGAGGAGGAGGCGAGGGGGAGGGAGGGGGGGGACTTCTTTCGATCCGGAAATCAAACCTCTATTGCCTGATTTTATGGTGATTCCGATTTATTGCAGATTGTCTCTTCCTGGATTTTCATCGTGACATCGCGATTTTCTCGTGTGTTTTTTTTCCAATCTGACACACACACGCGCGTGCGTGTGTATATATTTTTAATGTGTGTGTGTGTGTGTGTGTGTGTGTGTGTGTGTGTGTGTGTGTGTGTCTGTTTAGATGTGTATGTGTGTGTGTCTTTAAATGTGTGTGTGTGTGTGTGTGTGTGTGTGTGTGTGTGTGTGTGTGTCTGTGTCCGTGTGTCTGTTTGTGTTTCTATCTACTTGTCTGAGTTTCTCTTTCCCTCTCTCTCCCTGTCTCCCTCTCACTCTCTCTCCCCCCTCTCTCTCTCTCTCCCCTCTCTCTCTCCCTCTCTGTCTCTCTCTCCCCTGTTTCTCTCTCTCCAGCTTACTCCTCTTCTCATCCTATCTCTCCACCCCTCCATCTCTCTCTTTTCTTTTCTTTTTTTCTTTTTTTTTTTTACTTTCTGTTTCTTTTTCACGGATAGAAATCGAGCACGACAAGGAGGACGATGATCAGGATGGAAACGGAAGAGAATTATCCCCAAGTTAAGATCACCGGATATCCATGGGGGAGGGGGGCGGGCGGGGAAGTTCTTGCCATCACAGAACTAATTCAAAAAGGACGGTAGGAAACCGGCTCAGGTGAACGATTTGCTTTGGGAGTGTGGGGGGTTGGGGGGTTGGGGTGGGGGGCTGGGGGGCGGGGGTGGGTGGGGGGTATAGGTTGGGTGGGAGGGGGTGGTGGGCGGGGATGTGGTGGTGATTAAGGAAGAGAGAAATCATCTTTATTACTTCCCCTCTCCTTCCGTTCGTTTTTGCTTCTTTCTGTTCTTTTCTGCCCGCTTCTCTCTCTTTCCGTCTATGTCTCTGTCTCTCCTTCCCCCTCTGTCTCTCTCTCTCCCTCCCTCTCTCCCTCTCCCCATCTCTCTCCCTCCCCCTCTCTCTCCCTCTGTCTCTGTCTCTCCTTCCCCCTCTGTCTCTCTCTCTCCCTCCCTCTCTCCCTCCCTCTCCCCCTCTCGCTCCCTCCCCCTCTCTCTCCCTCTGTCTCTGTCTCTCCTTCCCCCTCTGTCTCTCTCTCTCCCTCCCTCTCTCCCTCCCTCTCCACATCTCGCTCCCTCCCCCTCTCTCTCCCTCTGTCTCTGTCTCTCCTTCCCCCTCTGTCTCTCTCTCTCCCTCCCTCTCTCCCTCCCTCTCCCCCTCTCGCTCCCTCCCCCTCTCTCTCCCTCTGTCTCTGTCTCTCCTTCCCCCTCTGTCTCTCTCTCTCCCTCCCTCTCTCCCTCCCTCTCCACATCTCGCTCCCTCCCCCTCTCTCTCCCTCTGTCTCTGTCTCTCCTTCCCCCTCTGTCTCTCTCTCTCCCTCCCTCCCTCTCCCCCTCTCGCTCCCTCCCCCTCTCTCTCCCTCTGTCTCTGTCTCTCCTTCCCCCTCTGTCTCTCTCTCTCCCTCCCTCTCTCCCTCCCTCTCCACATCTCGCTCCCTCCCCCTCTCTCTCCCTCTGTCTCTGTCTCTCCTTCCCCCTCTGTCTCTCTCTCTCCCTCCCTCTCTCCCTCCCTCTCCCCCTCTCGCTCCCTCCCCCTCTCTCTCCCTCTGTCTCTGTCTCTCCTTCCCCCTCTGTCTCTCTCTCTCCCTTCCGCTCTCTCTCTCTCTCTCCCGTTCCCCCTCTTCCTCTCTCCCTCCCTCTCCCCCTCTCTCTCCCTCCCCCTCTCTCTCCCTCTGTCTCTGTCTCTCCTTCCCCCTCTGTCTCTCTCCCTCCCTCTCTCCCTCTCCCCATCTCGCTCCCTCCCCCCCTCTCCCTCACTTCCTCTCTCTCCCTCCGTCTCTCTCTCCCTTCGTTATTTTTTTTTCTCTTTCTGCGTTCCCCCCTTTTCCTTCTTCTCCTCTTCTTCCTCCTCTTCACATCCTCTTCCCCCTCGTTTTCATCATCATCATCATCATCATCATCATCATTCGTCGTCATTCGTCGTCATCATCATCATCATCATCCTTCTTCGTCGTCGTCGTCGTCATCATCATCATCATCATCATCATCATTCGTCGTCGTCGTCGTCGTCATCATCATCATCATCATCATCATCATCATCATCATCATCATCATCATCATCATCATCCTCATCCTTCTTCTGTTGCCTCTTTTGTTATTAATTGCTTCTTCTTCTTCTACTTTTTGTACTTTGTTCCCGGTGTTCTTGTTGCTGTTCTTATTGTTGTTCGTCTTGTTCTTCTTCCTCATGCTGCTGCTGTTGTTGTTGTTGTTATTATTGTTCTTCCTCCTCCTCCTCCTCCTCTTGCTCCTTGTTTCTTTGTTATATTCTACTTCTGTAAAGACATGGTATTCCCGTTCGTCCTCTTTCTACTCCTCTCGCCATCTGCCCTTTTGTGTGTTTGTTCCCTTGGAAAAAAAGACAAAGTTCGTCCCCCAAAGTAACCAGCTTCCAACGCTTCCAGATTTCTTCTTCTTCTTCTTCTTCTTCTTCTTCTTTCTTCTTCTTCTTCTTCTTCTTCTTCTTCTTCTTCTTCTTCTCCTCCTCCTCCTCCTCCTCCTCCTCTTTGAGTTCACGTCCTGTCTGGACCGTGTCTGATGTCGGTGTCTGGCTGCGTCCATTGCCACTGTCTCCTGATCATTGTGGCGGTCTGGTTCAGCTGTCTCCCTATGGGGACTGACTGAAAGGCCGCCAGTGTGTGGTGTGGTGTGGTGTGGTGAAGCTGTTTGAGATGCAGGTCTTGAGACTGGTCCTTTGGATGACTTCACGAAAAGAGTCTCTCTCTGCCTCTGTCTCTCTCTCTCTCTCTTCCTCTCTCTGTTTCTCTCTCTCACTCTGTGTGTGTGTGTGTGTGTGTGTGTGTGTGTGTGTGTGTGTGTGTGTGTGTGTGCCTCTCTCTCTCTGTCTCTCTGTATATCTCTGTCTCTCTCTCTCTCTGCCTTTGTCTGTGTGTGTGTGTGTGTGTGTGTGTGTGTGTGTGTGTGTGTGTGTGTGTGTATATGTGTCTGTCTGTCTCTCTCTGTCTCTCCCTTTCTCTGTCTCTCTCTGTCTCTCTGTCTCTGTCTCTGTCTCTCCCTCTCTCTGTCTCTGTCTCTCTCTCTCTCTCTGTGCAACTGGCGCTGAAATGTGTGTCTGCGTGTACTTGGCTTTTGTGAAGAAGTTGTCGCTTTCTTTTCTTTTCTGTTTTTTATTCACCCCGATGGGAATAGCCTCCTTTTGGGTGTGATAATGTGAGATGGAGATGGGGAAGGGGAACATTGGAAGCACAGAGAGAGAGAGAAACAGACAGACAGACAGACAGAGACAGAGAGAGCAGAAGAGAAATGCAAAGGAAACTGAGGAAGCACACACGAAAGTTCACGATCAGTACCAGATGTTCAACGCTATATACCATAACCAGACAGAGAGAGAGAGACAGAGAGAGAGAGAGAGAGAGAGAGAGAGAAATGGGATGCGGTTGAGAGAAGAGTGGGGTGGGAAGGGTGACTGAGGATGGAAAGGATGCAGCCGCATTACAACACAAATGCGAAGTGAGAAAATAATCGTTCGACACAAGAGACTACTCGATCGACCGCTTGTAAAAATTCTGCTGGAGAGAGAATATGGAAATTAAAGGGCATTGGCAGCGTCCTTCTCTGCTGGCACTGAAGTGTTTATGACCACCTCAAGAGACTGGAATGTAAGAAGGAGGAAGAGGTACGGGAAGGATTGGAAAAAAATGAGGCGGGGAGAGGTGAGGCAGGGAGTAGGAGAGGATTATCTGAACTGACACACTGAACTCGTGTTACTTTTTGAACTAGACTACTGAACTTGTATGGGTATGCTTAGAATTGCAAATTAGATGATCGGTTGACACATGATTGATTTTCTCAAAAAACTATTTTCTTTTCTTTTTTTGTAACAGAATGCTCAAAGTTACATTTGAAATTGAATGTTTTGTCCTCTGCTCATACCTCATTCGGATGAGACGATAAATCAAGGTCCCGTGTGCACTTAACATGCACTTAGCGCACGTAAAACAACCCACGGCAAGAAAAGGGTTGTCCCTGGCAAAATGCTGAAGAAAAACCCACTTCGATAGGAAAAACAAATAAAACTGCACGCAGGAAAAAAACATACCCCCCAAAAAGGGGGTGGCGCTGTAGTGTAGCGACGCGCTCTCCCTGGGGAGAGCAGCCCGAATTTCACACACAGAAATCTGTTGTGATAAAAAAAAGAAATACAACTACAAATACATGAAACTTGCTTTGACAAAACAAACTGCAACTTTCTGAGGCTGTCTGAATTCTTCTTTTTTTTTTCTTCTTTTTTTTTCTTTCTTTCAGTACATCACAGACAAAGCGACAAGAACACTACACCCATAATTATATGATTAAAGCAACACATAAAAAAACACTTTTATCGAGACGAAATTCTGTCACAGTAAGTATACTATCCACCTTTCAAACCACAACAGGGAATAAAGAATAAAGAAAAAAAAAGAGCGTTAAAGAGACTACAGAACAGTTACATTTTCCAAATAAAGGAAAGAAAAGAAAAAAGACAAAAAAAAAAAGGTCTGACTGAGTGTTAGATCAAAAAGTTAAGTCCATCCCCCCTTCGAACTCCCCCTCCCCCCCCCCCCCCCTTAGCTCCCCCACCTCCCCCCTGCCCTGCACTAGTAGACAAGCGATGTTTTGATCGGTGGAGGCTGTGGACTGGTTACGACACCCACGAGCCAGCCACCACAGACACAAAGAAACGGAGGATGGAGTGTGTTGGCCCAGAGGCAACGCGTCCGCCGAGGTAGCGAGAGAATCTGTGGGCGCGTTGGTTCGAATCCCCCGCGCCCGCACTCGCCAATATATTTTTTTTCTCTCCCGCCCCCCCCACCCCAACCCCCACCCCCTCACCCCCACCCCTGCTACACCTTGAGTGGTCTGGTCTGACCTGGACGAAAGTCATTCGGATGAGACGAGAAAGCGAGGTCAAGAGAATCTGAACGCACTGGTTCGAATTACGGTTCAGTCGCCAATATTCCCCCCCCCCCCCTCCTCTAGACCTTGAGTGGTGGTCTGGTCTGGACGCTTAGTCATTCGGATGAGACGAGAAAGCGAGGTTCCCCCGTGTGTAGCATGCACTTAGCGCTAACGTAAAAGAGCCCACGGCAACAAAAAGGGTTTGTTCCTGGGAAATTTCTATAGAAAAACAACAACAACAACAACAACAACACAACACACATTTTGATAGGAAAACAAATATACATTGTGGCAATCTCACTGTAAAGAGCGCACTCTGAGCAGCCCGAATTTAACACACACAGAGATTTGTCGTGACAGAAAAAAAAGTGATGCAATACAATACAAAGCAATGTAACACGAAGCAAAGAACTGTAGCATCAATAAGCATGCCCAGATGGAAAGAGAGACACACACAGAGACAGAGACAGAGAGTGCAATTATGTCTGCCTGTCTCCACCTCCCTCTCTCACTCTCTCTCCCTTTCTTTTTTTTTATTTATTTCGCTACCCTTCCTCTCCTTCCCGCCCCCCCCCTCCCCCCCCGCAACCACCTTTTCTCTCCATCAATCTGTGTGTCTCTCTGGCATTTACACTATGCATGATGACATCTTCTCCAGCATCAACATTGATTTATACCAGCGACGCCCCTATCTCCTGTCTCCATCGCCGACACGGAATGGTAATTCCTTTTAATTAATGAATAGAACGTGCCGCCCCCCAAACTCCGAATGCATGAATAAACAAGAATAACCGTTTCCCTTCAAACAGCAGGGAAAAGGATATATCTCACACACACACACACGCGCGCGCGCGCACACACACACACACACACACACACACACACACACACACACACACACACACACACACACACACCAAAAGAAAACCACGCAGAATCTGCTTTCTGTTTTACATCTTTACAGCGTGGACAGAAAGAGAAAAAGAAACAGGCAATTAACAGAGAGAGAAAAAAAAACCCACTACCAACAGACATCCATAACTCCATTCAGTCTCAGTCATCCACAGACCCCCCCACCCCCACCACCCCCTACCCCCAACCACGCTTATCCATAAAACCTCCAACAACCTCAACCCCCCACAACCACACTCATTCATAAAACCCCCAACAACCTCAACCCCCACAACCAAACTCACCCATGCCACACACACACACTCACACTAACACACACACACACACACACACGCACGCACGCACACACACACACACACACACACACACACACACACACAAAGAGAGAGAGAGAGAGAGAGATCCACACCTTCTCATAACCACACACACACAAACTTCACAACCACAAACATACACCCCCCCCTCACAACCACAAACATACATAGCCCCCACCCTTCCCCCCACAACCACACACACACACACACCTACCATCCACGACCGCAAACACACAAACCCAGCACAACCGTGTAGCCCCACAAACTCTGACACAACCACACACATCCACACACACCCCCAAACCATAACCAAGTACTAGGTAGGAGCCAACGCCCATTCCGCAGTCAAGGACTATGATTGTGCATAGATATTCCCCAGACAGTCTCCCAAAGGACTCGGTCCCATTTCTTTCTCCCCAATAAATGGACTTTGACCAATAACACAATTTGCTGGCGGATAAAACCCTGTCACACGTTAAATGACGAGGGTAATGTTGTTATCAATTACCTATTGTTCCCTCGGCAGAAAGTGGCAAGACAGGGTCTCCAACCTCCAGGTCCTAGAGAGGAGCGGCCTGCTCAGCATCGAAAGCCTGTTGATCCAGTGCCAGCTACGCTGGACAGGACACGTTATCCGCATGACAGACAGCAGGATCCCGAAGATGCTTTTGTATGGCCAGCTGAAGGAAGGCCACCGCGAACTTGGAAGACCCTGCAAGCGCTTCAAGGACACCTTGAAGACAAACCTCAAAGCCTGTAGACATCGCTTCCTGGGAAACTGATGCCCTTGACCGCTCTCGCTGGAGGATGCTGTGCTCTAGTGGCATAAAGACGTTTGAAAACAAGAGAACGCTGGCCATTAAGGAGAAGCGTGAGCGAAGGAAGCAGGGCTCAACTTCTGGAGACGTTTTCCTTTGCAACACCTGTGGGAAGTGCTGTGCATCCAGAATCGGCCTCTTCTCTCATATGAGGACACACACCGACAGATAAACCTGCCTGCCTACTCGCCCGTCGGTCCGACGGGAGACTCCATTACTCATCCCTCTGGTTTTGCATGGGGAAAACCAGTGCTGCAAGAGAGACAGCGGGCATTAATTAATGTCTTTGCACCGAAAGCAAGCGCGTTTATTGTCAGCGAGTCCAGTTTCGGGAGACAAAAAAAAAAGAAGCCTTTTCTTTGCAGTGGTAGAAGGCTATTAGTAGTTGTCTTCTGTGGGTCAACAACACAGTGAGAGCTGTACGATCAATGTTGTTGTTTTTCTGTGTGTGTGTTTTTGTTTTTTCCTTTGCATTCGGAAATCATTTACAGCTCAGTCTTTTGCGAAGGACTATGACTCTCAAACTAGGAGGCAAGACAGCACTGGCTTGTAGTGTGGTATGCAGCCTTGGGGAGGGGGAGCGGGGGGGGGCGGGGGAGGGGAGTGGGGGACAGGGAGGGGAAGTTGGTCTTTCGGGAACCATCCCTACGCCGTCTGCTGTCCTAAAAACCCTCTTTGCCGAGAGACTAGGGATGTAACTTGTTAGCTGGGCAAGACGCTCTCCACTATAATCAAAAATTTCTAGCCCAGATGGTCGGGACAGCAGTTGCCTCCTCTGCTGTTTTGATGGTCATAGTCGGACACGACTGACTATCACACCGTACGCTACTACCGTTCTGTTTTGCCGTCAATAAAAAAATAAAATAAATAATGATATGAGATCGAGCCAGAAAGGAAGGAAAGGCGTGTGTGTGTGTGTGTGTGTGTGTGTGTGTGTGTGTGTGTGAGAGAGAGAGAGAGAGAGAGAGAGAGAGAGAGAGAGAGAGGAGAGAATGCCATACTCACACTGTCCTCATTCTTTCGTTATTACTTTCTTTCTGATTTTCTTAAAAAAAAAAAAAAAAAAAAAAAAACACCAGCGTAATGAAACACTTGCAATATCTGTGCGTACTTGGTCGACACAGAACAGGAAATATCAAGTTAGCAGACATTTCCCTTGCCCTTTTTGTCGCTGTGTTTTCTATATTTCTTTCTTTATTACGTTTTTTTTTTCTTTTCTTTTTTCTTCTTCTCTCTCTCTCTCTCTCTCTCTCTCTCTCTCTCTCTCTCTCTCTCTCTCTCTTTCATATTTTCTTCCGTTTTCTACGTTCTTCTTCTTCTCTTTTTTTTGAGTTCCTGTCCTGTCTCCGCCTCCTCCTCCTCCTCCTCCTCCTCCTACTTCTTCTTCTTCTTCCTCCTCCTCCTCCTGATTCTCCTCCTCCTCCTCCTTCTTCTTCTTCTTCCTCCTCCTCCTCCTCCTTCTTCTTCTTCTTCGTCTCCTCCTCCTCCTCCTTCTTCTTCTTCTTCTTCTTCCTCTTCCTCCTGTTGCTTCTTCTTCTTCTCCTCCTCCTCCTCCTTCTTCTTCTTCTTCTTGTTCTCCTCCTCCTCCTCCTCCTTCTTCTTCCCTGAAGAAACGGCACGTCAGTTGTCAGCAATATGAGACAGTCTCAGCATCTTTGTATGTTCGAGAGAAAGAGAATTACGCACATAGGGGTGATCGCTGTACGTTTCTTGGTTCATGTTTCAGTCAATTCTTTTGTGTCGAACGATTTTCTTTTCGTTCTCTCCCCCCCCCCCCCTCTCCCTCCCCGACATTTCAAGCCGTTGATTCTGTTCTTATTCGTCTGATTCCTGTTTCTATTCTTTATAAGGAGTATCTTTTTTTTTTCTTTTTTTTTTTCTTCTTCTTCTTTTTTGATGAGTCAGAGTCTACGGCCTTACTGAAGACACACCATCCCGCTACTTTCTTTTCCCTTTTGATTTCTCGTCCAGACCTTGTGTAATTCTCGTGACTGCGGCATTTCTTTCCCCCTCCTTGCTGTTATCTCCACTGTGGTTGGTTCATTGTTTTCCCATCGGGGAAACTTCCTGTGGCTGGCGGTCTGTGAAGCCTGGTGCTTGAAATGCAGATCTCAGTTCTTTTTTTTTTTTTTGTTCTTTTTTTTTCTTTTCTTTTTTCTTTTCTTTTCTTTTTTTTTTCTTTTTTTCGTGCAGAAAATCGATCTTCTGTCTGCAACAGAAGTGCCTGTGTTATCGAATGAGACGCCATTAGCAAACTAAAAGTGAAAGTAAGAACATGATTTTTTTCGTGGATAGCAAATATTTAAAAAAAAAGAGAAAACATTATGATGCAAGTCTGGTATGGATATGAAACTGTTCTTTTCATCTGAACAACACTCACGTTTAGACAAATCATAGGTTTATCCAACCTGATGCTGAGCTGAAAGAAAAAAAAATCCAAAAGGTACTCGTAGTTGACAACATATACGTGTAAAATTATCTTAAGTTAATAAACAGTGGTCGAATTTATGTTTCCTTCTGCCGTCATATTTCATGGCATTATAATCACAGAGGTGTTTGTTTTGTATTGAAAAAAAAAAAGCTCCGTCAAAAGGAATTTCAAGGAGGAGGAATTTTGTTTAATGTCCCGTCACACATATCGGTGATTGAAGACATTTTGTTAAAGTATTTATGACTACATTTCAGTATTATCGATTAGAATGGGTGA
>NC_134897.1:35758283-35763283 GCF_041734735.1 Babylonia areolata
GTACTGCTCTCTCTCTCTCTTTCTTTCTTTCTTTCTCTCTCCCTTCCCATTCTCTCTTTCTCTTTCTCTCTGTCTCTCTGTCTATTTCACATTCTCTCTCTCTATCTCTCTCTCTTCTCTTCTCTTTCTCTCTCCCCTTTTCTTCTACAATTTCTTTCCATCTCCCACTCTGTCTCTCTCTCTTTCTTTCTTTCAGTGGCTCACCCCCTCTCTCTATCTCTCTCTCTCTTTCTCCCTTCCACTCTCTCTGTACTGCTCTCTCTGTCTCTTTCTCTCTCTCTCTCTCCCTTCCCCTCCTCTCTCTCTCTTGCTCTATCTCCCCCTATTCTCTCTCTCTTTCTCCCTTCCCCTACTCTCTCTCTCTCTCTTCCCCTTCTCTCTCTCTCCATTCCCCTACTTTCTCTCTCTTCCTTCTTTCTACTCACTCTCTCTCTTCCTCCCTCCCTTCCCCTTCTCTCTCTTTCTCTCTCCCTCCCTCGCTCTCTCTCTCTCTCTTTCTTTCTCTCCCTCTCCCCCCCCCCCCTCTCTCTCTCCCTCTACCCTCCCATTGCCTTTTCTCTCACTAACACACAGTCTCACTGCACCATCAAGGAACATTCCGTCACTCCTCTCTGCATTATTCCTTCTCCGTCAGGTCGCGGGTGGCTGTTTCGCAAAAGTCCATAGTAAGTTATCTCCCTTCTCTGCTGTCATTTCAATTTCATGGTCTCTCTCTCCTCCTCCTCCTCCTCCTTCTTCTTCTTCTTCTTCTTCTTCTTCTTCTTCTCCTCCCCCCTCCTCCCCCTCCTCCTTCTTCTTCTTCTTCACCTCCTCCTCCTCCTTCTTCTTCTTCTTCTTCTTCTCCTCCTCCTCCTCCCCCCTCCTCCCCCTCCTCCTTCTTCTTCTTCTTCTTCACCTCCTCCTCCTCCTCCTTCTTCTTCTTCTTCTTCTTCTTCTCCTCCTCCTCCTCCTCCTCCTCCTCCTCCTCCTCCTCCCACCCTCCTCCCCTCCTCCCCCTTCTCCTCCTCCTCCTCCTTCTTCTTCTTTTCTTCTTCTTCTTCTTCTTGTTCCTTCTTCTTCTTCTTCTTCTTCTTCTTCTTTTTCTTCACCTCCTCCTCCTCCTTCTTCTTTCTTTCTTTTTTTTCATTTCGTCGTGACAGACTTAGTTGTCCCTTTCTCTGTCGGAACGTAACGTCTGTCACGGCTAGATAGACCCTGCCTCTCGTTGTAATCGATCCTCGATATTTATAACCCTCAGCGGACTGGGACCAGTGGTAAAAAGGAGACCAAGAGGGGGCAAGGGGGAGAGGGGGGGGGGGAGTGGTTCGGAGGGGAGGGGGGAGGTTGGAAAAGGGAGGGGTGCAGGCATTTTTTTGGATTGGACAGGCCGAGTCTTGCGGTCTGTGTTGGTTGTGTGATTAGGTTGGGTTTTTTTGTGTTTTGTTTTTTCTGCACTGGCTGTGTAATGTAAGTTTAGAAGTTTGATAAAGCTGTGAAGAGTTTGAGCCGACTAGGGGAGATGTGTGCACAAGCCCAGTCTGTTTGTTTGTTAGAGCATTCATGCCTTGCCTTGCCTTGCCTTGCCTTGCCTTGCCTTGCCTCTCTCATGGATCTGTTTTAGAAAAAGAAGAAAAAAAAAATGTAGTCGGAGCTGTCTTCTTCTCGTCGTCTTTCTGTTCGTCTTCTACCGATCTCTTCTTCCCACTCACGACAACCTAAACATAGACACACACACACACACACACACACACACACACACACACACACACACACACACACACACACACACACACACACACACACACACAGAGGCATACACACACGACACACATCTGCCTGAACACACACACACACACACACACACACACACACACACACACACACACACACACACAGAGGCATACACATACAGCATACATTTGCCTGTACACACACACACACACACACACACACACACACTGGCATACACACAAAACACACATCTGCCTGTTTACAGACACACACACACACACACACACACACACACACGCACACAGAGAGGCATACACACAAAGCACACATCTACCTGTTTACAGACACACACACACACACACACACACACACACACACACACACACACACACACACACACACACACACACAGTATTCTTGTGTAAGTCCCTTGCTTTTTTGTCCTTTTTTTGTCTATTTTTGGTGTGTGTGCGTGCGTGCGTGCGTGCGTGGGTGCGTGTGCGTGTGTGTGTGTGTGTGTGTGTGTGTGTGTATCTGCGCACGCGCGCTCGCGTGTGTGTGTGTCTGTTGGTTGTTTTTCTCTGTTCCTCTTTCTGTTGTCTTGTCCGCCTGGTACGTCCTTCACCCTTCTCTAGAGATCAGTCTCTCTGTCTCTCTGCCTCCGCCTCTGTCTCTGTATCGCTCTCTCTTACACTGCCTATAGATATGATTTCCTTTGCATCGTATGTACAGTTAACCGCCTGGAAGCTTATTACACCCCCGTTCAGACTACTACAGACCAAGTGTCTGCAAGAGAAGTTAAAAAAAAAAAAAAGGAAGAAAAGTTCTACAGTCTAGACTAAGTTATCGCTTTTCGTTACATCATGCATTTGGGGACTCTGCTATTAACGGAAAGGAATGTCGTTATACGCGAAGGGTAGTAAGTATAGTACTCTTGCCTCGGATTGTTGCTGGATGCAGAGCAAGACTGCATTGGTAGATAATAGTGTATGTATAGTCCTAGTTCAGGCTAAAGTTATTGCTTTTCCGTCGCTCCCTGCGTTTCCCTGCTTTGGACGTAACTAGTTTTGGAGGAATGTCGGTGTATTACGTGAAGGGTAACTTGCCTCGATCGTTTGTAATCGATCTTTGTTAATTTATAGCGCACCACCGGTGTCCCACAGACTTTTCTACCGGTTGAGGTTGCTCCGAAGCGGACAGAGTTCTTGAGGGGAGCAAACACGCGGGGGAAAAAAAAGAAAAAGGCTTGGACTTCACTTTGAAACTTGACTCCATTTTCTGTCTCTGTCTCTGTCTGTCTTTTTGTCTGTCTGTCTATCTGTCTCTCTCTGTTTCTGTCTCTCTCTCTCTCTCTCTTTCTGTGCCTTGGTATGTGTCTGCATTTTGTCTCTCATTCTGTCTCTGTCTCTCTCTCTCTCTCTCTCTCTCTCTCTCTCTCTCTATATATATATATATATATATATATATATATATATATATCTTTGTTTGTCTGACACTCCATTTGTTTCTGTTTCTCTGTCTTTTTTGTCTGTTTCTTTCTCTTTCTACGTCAGTATCTGTCTGTCTCTCTCTTTCTCCCCCTCTCCCACTCTCCCTCTCCCTCTCACTCCTTCTCACTCGCCCTCTCTCTCTATCTCTCAACCCACCCCACCCCCCCGCCCCCTCCAAGCACACAGTCTACAATAATTATATCTTTCTGCATCCCTTCGCATTTTGGTGTATAGTTCACTAAACCCGGAACCTTGTTGTTACGGCCAGTACAGACTGCAGAGCGCCGCTGGACTGTGCGCGGGAGAGGTATCTATTGGTCCATCTCAGACTGACGAAGCTATCTCTTTTCCGTTCTTTAGCGACCCATGCATTTCCTGCCTTTGAAACGCTCCGGTTCGGACGAAAAGAAATGTCGGTATACGTGAAGGGTACTGTACTCGCCTCAGTGTAAGTACTGAATCGATGCTGAGCTGAGAGCTAACTAAGAGTGTGGAAGTCTATCTATCTATCTATCTATCTGTCTGTAAACACACACACACACACACACAGAGAGAGAGAGAGAGAGAGAGAGAGATGGTTGTTGGAGTATGCGCGTCTTTTTTTGTCTTTTTTTTTTAATAGTTATTTGTGTGTGTGTGTGTGTGTGTGTGTGTGTGTGTGTGTGTGTGTGTTGTATTTTGATGTTGTTTACTTGTTTTTTGTTGTTGTTTTTTTGTTTTGTTTTTTGTTTGTTTGTTTGTTTGGGGGGGTGGGGGGGGGGGTATTTTCTCTTTTTTTGGAGGAAGGGGTCATCCAGTAGACTTATTTTGTTTGTGTAGTGCCATGGGTATTGGTTTGATTTGAAACCCTAGCCCCTCCCCCCCCCCATCCTCACACGCCCACTCCCCTCCACCCTTCCCCCCGTTCCCTTAGAGCGCCCCACCACCACCACTACTACTACTACCACCACCACCCCACTGAAAAAAAAAAAAAGACGGAAAGTTCCCAGTTCCGTGAGAGCGGTTACAGTTTGGACGATTCAAACACCCACGTATGTATTATGTTGTCAACCAAACATGCCCATTGCATTCGTGAACACGCGCACGTACACACCCATGCATGCACATGATCATACAGAACGCACGCATGCTTGCACGCACACACACACACACACACACACACACACACACACACACACACACACATCACACACGGACGCACACACACGCATGCACGCAGGTACATATTCGCCGCTCAATCGCACGAACACACACACGCGCCCGCGCGCGCGAGTGCGCACAAGCGCTTTCGCTCATGCATCTGACAGTATAGTAATCCAAGTTTTCTGCCTGAACGAATGTCTGCACCCGGAATTCACTCTTTGGAGACCAAAAAAAAAAAAAAAAATTGCTGCCAACTCCCCCGTCTCTCTCTCTCTCTCTCTCTCTCTCTCATCGGCCTTCATTAAGTTCCGTTTTGGTATAAATGAACTAAAAATAAATCAGCGTTATTGTGATGTTTTGAAAAACTGCCCATGTGGTGGTAGAATAGAGAACGAACTACATGTACTAACAGCTTGTCCATTATATGATGATATTAGAAGGAAATATTTGCTCAAGCATATGCAACATATTAGAAATCTGTCATTATCATTTCTGCTGCAAAACGAAAGTTGTAATGTGACCAGAGATGTTGCAATGTTTGTTTTTTATGCATTAAGACTGAGAGAAGAGTACTTTCAGCCCTAAACAGACATATCAGCCTTGTGCTTTTCATTTAGTTTACTTGTTCTCAGTGAGCTCACTGTGTATTATGTGGAT
>NC_134897.1:35788283-35790783 GCF_041734735.1 Babylonia areolata
GGTCCAGAATAAGTTATTTATATACTGATGTTATGGGCGTTATGTTTTGGTTTTGTTTTATAACACTCTCTGTCTCTGTCCCTGTCTTTCTCTCGTTTTCTTGTAGTGTGCTTTTTTTTTCTTTTGTATATCTCTCTCCTTGTCTTTTGCCATGATATGACCCCTCCCCCCCCCCCCACCCCCACCCAACCCCAACCCCAGCCGTAGAGACGCAGTAATCTCAGCTATTTCCAGCATTGATGATTGAATCGTTCTTTCGTCTCTGCTGCTCCTCACATCTGGGACAACCTTCTTCATAATCTCCGTGCATCTGATTCTGTTTCTGCTTTTCGCTCATCACTAAAGACTCTTTTTTTTTTAAAAACCTATCTATAAGTACTCTCAGCTTCCTTTCCTCCAGCACCACCCATGGATGTATGTGGAGTGGGAAAGGGAGAGTGTGAGTAAGGGGAGTTTTATATATATATATATATATATATATATATATATATATATATACATACATATATATATATATATATATATTTTTTTTTTTTTTTTTTTTTTTTTTTTTTTTTTTAGAAAGAGTGTTCATGAATATTATTTTTAATGTTACATGTAAAGCGCCCTGAGCTCTTAGTGAGAAAAGGCGCTATATAAATGTATATTATTATTATTATTATTATTATTATTGAATCATTTTCTCTTCTCTTGATTGGACACGTTGCTCTTCTTGGCCGGCTCCTCTTTTCCTTCATTGACGTCCTTTGTGGATCCAACCAGCACCTGTATATCCACACGCTGGGAATAAGAGCTGCTGCTGTTGGTGTTGGGTCTGTGATTATGACTGACTTGTTCAGAATAGAAAAAAATGGGAAAAGCTTCTGCTATCAAAGAAGATTAATTTTGAAGAAAAAAAAAAAAGTCGCGGAGTATTATAATTATTATTGTTCGCTGCGCAGATGACGATTAACTAGTATGTTCCGACGTTCACGGCACATTATTGCAGATTGCAGTGGGTGGGTGGGTAGGGGGTGGGAGACGCGGGGGGGAAGGGGGGGGGCTGTGCGTGTGTCATCTACTTTAGATCATTAATGCTGAAAGGACAACAAATGCTTACATGATGACTCATGTGACCTCATTTAAGTAAATGACGTATTACATGGGTATGACGTAGGACTTGTAATTTAAAAAAAAAAAAAAGAGAGAGAGCGACGATTTAAAAACAAAAAACAACAACAACTTAGGCTTATTCTGCTGAAGAAAGATTCGGAAGAGATCGTTGCAATACAACGTCAGCGAAAAAAAGGGCCAACGATTGTTTTAATTCTTTCTTGTTGGAAGAGGCTTTCTGTGTAATTTATTCCATGCAGCCAAGACAATTTGGTTAAACTTGAGTAATGTTGCAAAGATGAGCAGCGTAAGTTGCTGTCCTGAGGTCTAATGCCAGAAAAATATTATCATCATTTATGTTGTGTTTCATATAGTTTGTATTCTGTTTCTGATAGTTACGTTATTTTTTAATTGTTTATGTTTCATTTTGGTGTAAAATACGGTTGCTGTTATATAATATACTCCATGCCCCAAAAGGGGTGAAAGGATTAAATATTCTTGTTTCTTGTGTTTGTGTGTGTGTGTGTGTGTGTACGTGTGTGTGTGTGTGTGTGTGTGTGTGTGTGTGTGTGTGTGTGTGTGATGTTAATGTCATCTACAAATGAAAAGGAATTTCGCTTTTTATTGCATAAAGCGCTCAAAAGCAGTAGTGTATATGTTTACATTATGAAGACATTCAAATGTATGACCAGCATGTTTACAACATCCCCCTTCGCGAAGGGGCTTGACCTCTACGAATAAACCATCTCAATCAATTAATCAATCAATCAGTCTCTCTCTCTCTCTCTCTCTCTCTCTCTCTCTCTCTCTCTCTCGCTGACTTATTATGTCCACTTTGCCAGATGGAGAAAGAAAATGAGGTGCATTTTGTTCTGTCCTGCCCTGTCTTGTATAATTTAAGAGTACAGTACATACCATTGAAATATTTTAAGTTCCCAAGTCAGTTTAGACTGTCGTTACTTATGGCATCAGCGCATGAACAAACTATTAGAAACCTATCAATTTATCTGTATAAATCGTTTAAGCTCCGATCTGTTCTTATGTCTTAGTGTATCCAGTAACGACTACATACGGACGATGTGTATAACGTAACTGAGTGTCATTAGCTACGCATGTAAGAGTTATTATTTAGCGTATATCATATATCATTTAGGTGTATAAATGTCAATTGAATACAATATGTTTCATGATGTGTATTATGTATTACTAAGGTGAGGACATAAATATTACTTAAAATTAAGGTATGTTATATTTATGCTATCTGAACGAATGTCATTTTTCAATGCACGATGCAATGTTTATGAAGAAATTGTGACACCCTTTCATAAGGGGCAATGGCCTATAAATGAATAAACCATTCATTCATTCATTCATTCTCTCTCTCTCTCTCTCTCGCTGTCGTATTTAT
>NC_134897.1:35803283-35810783 GCF_041734735.1 Babylonia areolata
GCATTTTTTTTTTTTTTTTTTTTTTTTTCAAAATCCTATTTGCACACAGGAAATGAGCATATATTAGCTAGACGATTCAGGTGCACGGGGAGGGGGGGGGGGGGTGAGCAAGTTCTCTTCTCGTTGGCAGCCATCTTTCCTACATCTCTCGGAACGCGATATTTGCATACCGATAGCAGAAAGCTATTTGCTCAAGACTTTGGAAGAAGAGAGAGAGAGAGAGAGAGAGAGAGAGAGAGAGAGAGTGTGTGTGTGTGTGTGTGTGTGTGTGTGGAGTGGAGTGGAGGAGAACGAGAGAGGAGAGAGTGGAAAAGATGCTGTCGGTGCATATTACTGCTAGTTATTTCACCCGTCCTCAATCGAAATGTAATAATGTGTACGAACATTGATGATTTTTGGGGAAAAAAAAAAAAAAAAAAAAAAAAAAAAAAAGCCGGGGAAAAAAAAGAGAAAATCGCTTCACAATAAATGTTTGTAGCCATCCCATCATCTTCTTGGAGTGCTCATTACTGTAACACCCACCCTGTCTCTTTCTGTCTCTCTCTGTCTCTGTGTCACACCCCTTCAGTGAGGGGCTTTGGCCTTTATTTGAATAAAACAATTCGTTCGTTCGTTCTGTGCCTTTGTGCCTCTGTATCTGTGTGTGTGTGTGTGTGTGTGTGTGTGTGTGTGTGTGTGTGTGTGTGTGTGTGTGTGTGTGTGTGTGTGTGTTTGTGTGTGTGTGTGTGTGTGTGTGTGTGTGTGTGTGTGGGCGCGCGCTCCTGTGTCACCCTTCTGTATCTTTACTTCATTTCTTGTTTCACTCATACCATCATCATCGTCATCATCATCATCATCACTCTCGCCCAGTGTCTGACTACCTGGCTGTTCCCTCCACCCCCTCCCCACCCTTGCATTGCATCCCCCACCCCCTTCCAGTCAGCCTCATCCACAGTAGTGATACAATGGGTACCAGCACACTGTGGCATCAGAGGCAACGAAATAGCGGACATTCTGGCAAAAGACGGTGCACAGAAGGAGCTTGCCAACAAACTGGTGTCATACGATGAAATAAAGACAATCACCAAGGCACAGCAAGGAATAAAATGGCGCCTCCAGCACCCCAAATATAACCCAGACGACAGATACCATTTGCTGGAACGACGGGAATAGGTCAAGATCTTCCGCCTGAGGACTGGACACAACCGTCTGCTCTACCAAATGCACACAAAATTTGGCATTGGACAGAGTGGAGAGTGCCCTTGTGGTGAGGGACCAATGACTACCGACCACATCCTTCAAGACTGTACGACGCATGCAGCATCCAGGAGGAAGTGCTGGCCAACACCGACAGCAGTGGAAGCCAAGCTGTACGGCACCCTGGAGGAGCTGCGACGGACGGCAGCCTTCATCGAGGACACCGGGCTGCTCATCTAACGGGAGGCGAGCGAGGAAGAAGAAGAAGAAGAAGCCTCATCCACACCTCCCCCCTCCCCCCTTACCCCTCCCCACCCCCTCCCCCGTCCCCCGCGCCTCGGACCCCCCTCGCCCCCATCTCATTTACAGAACGCTAATCATAGCAGTGATAGAGAATTGTTGAAGAGCCGTCCTCCCAAAATGGTCTTTTCCTGTTTCATTATCGCAATATTTTCCTTGATCTGCTCCCCTCCCCCCCCCCCCCCCCCACACACACATCACTCCGTCTGCATTCAATAATTATGCATGTGAATAACTATCTTCAAAAATGTGTGTGTGTGTGTGTGTGTGTGTGTGTGTGTGTGTGCGTGCGTGCGTGCGTGCACGCTGTGTGTGTGTTTGTGTGAGTGCGTGCGTGTGTGTGTGTGTGCGCATGTGCGTGCGCGCGCGTGTGTGTGTGTGTGTGTGTGTGTTTTACCCGCACTTGTTTTTTCCTCCACTACTAACTTGTACAAAATTATAATTTTGGTCAAACCATTGGCAGGACAGCATCTCTTCTGAGATCCAAGTAAAGGCTGCCATCCACAATCACTTCCCCAGTGTCAGTGCTTGTTCGCCAGACAAAGCTTAAAACACTCTTTCCCCTAGCTAGCTGCCAGGGAAACCGTTCAAATAAATGACTGCCTCATAATGTAGATGGGGCTTTTTTTTTTTTTAGCTATCAAACAGAATCTGGAAGGATTCCCCCAGCTAAAAGCCTCCAGTAGTTTTGTCAACGAACTCGATCCAAGCCAGGAAAAAAGTCAGAATGTTTCGCTGACGACTTATCTCGTCATTGTGGCAGCGAAGCCGGCGTACACGGTTTGCGCTGACGAGTTACCTCGTCATGCAGGCAGCCTCGGGGGGAAACAGCTGAGTTGAGCTGACCACTCGTGCTTCGCATGCTTTTATTACTTCCCATTGCATACTTTACGGATTATTATTATTATTATTATTATTATTATTATTTTTTTTTTTTTTTTTAATTATTATTATTATTATACAGTGCTGAATCTTGTTCAGAGACAAATCAAAGCGCTTTCGCACCAGTCATTCACACGCATGCATAAGGGAGGCTATTCTGGGAGTACATTGTGTAATGTGTACAGATAATTTATGTTCGTGGTAATAATGATGATTGTGTAAGTTACTTTTTTAGTACACTTCTTTTTTTTTCTTTTTTTCTTTCTTTTTTTAAGCTGTACCAGCAGAGATTCTGAACAATCATTTTTCTTTCTCTCACTCACTTTAATCAACGAGAACAGATACATTTTTCCTTTACGGTTGAGTGATTTTTGTTGTTGTTGTTGTTGTTGTTGTTGTTGAAACATTTAAGCAAAAGATATATATATATATATATATATATATATATATATATATATTGCAGTCTCAGACGGGATTTAGGAAAGAAGAAAATTATATATATTGTTACATTTCCCTTTTAAAACTTTGCAAAGTTATTTTGAAATAGCAAAACAAAAAAAAAGAGTTGTTCGATTATTTGTGCTTGTTTTCCTCCACAGCTAAATTTTCTCTCTCTCTCTCTCTCTCTCTATTTGGGATATTTCTCTTTATTTACAATCATTTCTGTTCTTCGTATCTCTGTATCTGCTGTATTTTTTTTCTCTTTATTTGGGATATTTCTCTTTTATTTAAATCCCTTTCTATTTTTAGTTATCTCCGTGATTCCTTGTTGATTTCGTTGTTGTGTTGCTGCTGCTGCTGCTGTTTGAGCTGTTTGAACTATTTGAACTGTCCCCCCCCCCCCCGCCCCATCCCCCTATGGTTCGTCCACTCTCTTCTTTACCATTTTCATTTGAATATCAGATGTTTCTGCACCCTTGTAAACGAACACCTGTCGACTTGAAAGTATGGAGGCAGAGGGTTGTATCAGTGCTTTCAAGATAGGCTGGCTGCTATCTCACTTTCTTTATTATTGATTTTTTTTTCTTTTATATCCTGGTAATGCAGCTTGAGGTTGTTGCGGGTGAATGTTCTTCATTGTACTTGACAGGTAATAATTTCGCAACTCCTTTTCTTTTAACTGAACCTCAACAACGGACATGTGTCGATAATATAGTTTGCTGTTGTCGGCTCATCATTTCGGAAGCCAAAAAAATCCTATCAGTGAAAATAATGGTTTGGAGTGAGGGGGGTGGGGGTTGGGGGGGGGGGAGATGGGTGGGTTTGATTGAATGGCACTCTTCTGACCCCCCCCCCCCCCCCCCCACACACACACACACACCCCACCCTTTCTTTTTTTCTTTTTTTTTTCTTTTTCTCTCACTCCTCGACGTGTAAAGCAGTCTCATGTTCCTCCCATCCCCCTTCCCTCATCCCCCCGACTCCCATGACTGTCTGTCTGTCTGTCTGTCTGTCTCTCTCTCTCTCTCTCTCTCTCTCTCTCTCTCTCCCACAGTCTCTCTCTCTCTCTCCCCCACAGCCTCTCTCTCTCTCTCTCTCTCTTTTATTTATTTTTTTTTTCGTTTCTCTTGCTTTTATTTTAGGCGTCTGTTCCGATGAAAACAAGTTGTTCTGATCGAGTGGCTGCCTCATTTGCTTGGGGTCGTGATGGGGTTTTTTTGTTTGTTTGTTTGTGTTTACCATATCTCCTCGTGTCGAAGCGAGATAGTTTATTTCGCATTTTCTGCTGGGAGAAAGAAGAGGATTTTTGGGTGGGGGTGTGTGTGTGTGTGTGTGTGTGTGTGTGTGTGTGTGGGTGTGTGTGTTTTTTTTTGTTGTTTTTTTTTTTTTGTGGTCGTTTTAAATAAAGCCTGAGTGTAGTTTGATTTGACTTTGATTAGGCTGTCTGTCATTGTGTGTTGCAGTTAGAAGTGTGTTTCGGACATGGCGATTAGGATCAAACTTTCGGTCATCGCATTAATTTCTGACTCTTTCTTTCTTTCTTTCTTTATACACTGAATCGTTTGTTGTTTTTTTTCTTGTTTTTGTTTTCAATTCCATAGAGTCTGCTTGATTTGACTTGGCTGTTTCTTGTTCTGTCCTTCATTTAATTTACTCTCTTTGTCTCTCTCTGTCTGTCTGCCTGACTGTCTGTCTCTCCTGTCTCTGTCTTATGTCTGCTAGACTGAAAATAGCTTGATCTTGGTCTGACTCTGGTTTGTTTGTTGGGGTTTTTTTTTGTCTTTTTTTTTTGTTTGTTTTTTTGTTTTTTGTTTTTTTTTATCTCTGTGTATTTGTCGTTGTTGTAGTTGTTGTAGTTGTTGTTGTTGTTGTACATTTCACGCGACTTCAGCCCCGGAAATAACCCTCCTCTGGAAGTCTCTGAATCGACATTGTTTGGCCTGTCTTCGTTCATTTGAGTTTTGTTTATTTGTTCATTTATTCATTCATGTCTTTCTTCCTTTCTTTCTCTATTTATTTATTTAGTTATTTAGTTATTCATTTATTTGTTTGGTTTCTGTCATTCATTTATCTATTTATCAATTTATTTATTCACATGTTCCCTGTTTGTTTGTTTGTTGTTGTTGTTTTTGCTTGTTTTTTGTTGTTTTTTTTTTTTTTCTATCTTCCCATACCTGGTGAATACAACTGTTGTTGGTTGTTTTTGTTTGTTGGTTTGTTAGTTGTTTTTATCTCCTCTTACCTTTTGAACACAACACGTAAACATACAAACTGTGGACGACAGCTAGTGTGGGTTCCTGACTTGTTGAAGGGATGAGGGAGTTATTGTTGTTGTTGGTTTTTTTTTTATATTCGTTTGTATGTCTGTTGATGTTGTTTTTGTTTATTTGTTTGATTGTTTGTACTTATCTCCTCCTGCCTATCTTTTGAACACGACACGTTAATACAAACCTAGAATGACAGCTGTGTGGGCTCATGACTCGTTTTGAAGAACAAAAGATGGAGGGAAGAAAGAAGCTGGTGTGTGAGAGGGGTTTGTGGGGGGTGGGTGGGGGATTTTGCGGGGGGGGTGGGGGGGGGGGGGGGTGAAAGGGAATACTCTGATTAACTGTGCTGCCCCACCAGCTGTCTCCAAACTTGTCAAGAATGCTGCTTTCTTCCCCTACCCCCCGCCTCCCCGCCCCCCCACCCCCTCCCCCCCTCCCCCCCTTCCCCCCTTCCCCCTCCCCCAAACACTCACCCCACTTGATCTTTCTCCCGCTCCTTCACAGCATGTCCATTGCTTGGGCTCCTCTTTATTGTTATTGTTGTTGTTGTTGTTGTTGTCGTCGTTGTTGCTGTCGTTGTCGTTTCTTCATCTCTATGCAGGCATGAGGTTGGTGTCTTGGCCTTGAGGTTTAGTGGCATTCAGTTGATGCTTTAGGTGTGTTTTTTTTGTTTTGGGATTGTTGTTTTTGTTGTTGTTGTCGTTGTGTTGTTGTGCTTTTTCTTCTTCCAGATAACTTTTTTTTAAAAACCCACTAAATCGCACTCATCTACTGACTAGTTTTTGTTTTATTGCCCTGTATTTGTTCACGTTTTCGTCGTTTTTTTGTGTGTGTGTGTGTGTGTGTGTGTGTGTGTGTGTGTGTGTGTGTGTGTGTGTGTGTGTGTGTGTGTGTGTCTGTTTGTCTGTGTGTGTTTGTGTCTGTGTGGGTCTGTGTGTGTGTGTCTGTGTGTGTGTGTGTGTGTGTGTGTCTGTGTGTGTCTGTGTGTGTGTCTGTGTGTGTCTGTGTATGTTTGTCTGTGTCTCTCTGTGTGTCTCTGTGTGTGTGTGTGTGTGTGTGTGTGTGTGTGTGTGTGTGTGTGTGTGTGTCTGTGCTTCATCTTACTACATGATTTTCCTGTTTCTCCTTAGTCTTTCTTTAATTGTTTTTATCATTATGATCTTGTGCCTGAATGTGGATGACCTTCTTCTTCTTCTTCTTTCTCTTCTTCTTCTTCTTCTTCCTCTTCATCATCATCATCATCATCATCTTCTTCTTCTTCTTCTTCTTCTGCTTCCTCCTCCTCCTCCTCCTTCTCCTCATCTTCTTCTTCTTCTTCTTCTTCTTCTTCTTCTTCTTCTTCTTCTTCTTCTTCTTCTTCTTCTTCATCTTCATCATCATCACCATCATCATCATAATCATCATCATCATCATCATCATCATCATCATCTTCTTCTTCTTCTTCTTCTTCTTCTTCTTCTTCTTCTTCGTCTTCGTCTTCTTCTTCGTCTTCATCTTCGTCTTCTTCTCCTCCTCCTCTTCCTCCTCCTCCTCCTCTTCCTCCTCCTCCTCCTCCTCTTCCTCCTCCTCCTCCTTCTTCTTCGTGATGATACCATTCTGCAGAGCTCTGTGTTGTGAGGGTGACGACCGACCTTTTCATCAAGCTTGACAGAATCCCCGCCGCCTCTCTCTCTCTCTCTCTCTCTCTCTCTCTCTCTCTCTCTCTCTCTCTCTCTCTCTCTCTCTCTCTCTCTCTCTCTCTCTCTCTCTCTCTCCACACCTGCTGCCTCTATTCTCTCCAAACTAATCCTCGCACAGCAAACACCTGGTGATGGAAGTTTGGCGCATTAATATTAACCTGTTCTAATGTCTGTGCGATGCGATGGCCTGTTGTGCAAACCACCACAGAGGCGCTGCCTCTTGAGCCATCATTGAAAACAAACAAACAAACAAACAAACAAACAAAATCCAACAAAAACGATTGCAGCTATAACGTCTCTTTTATAAGGCCTTTACACAACCAACCTTTTTTTTTTCTTTTCTTTTTTTTCTCCTCCCTACCTCACTGATTACCATAAAGCATGTGGTGTGTGATTGAACTGCCCTGTACCCCCCACCCCCACCCCCACCCACTCCTACCACCACCACCCCCCCCCCCCTTCCGAGTCCGTCTCCACGTAAGCACCACTACCCTCTGTGAGCGAAAAAAAAAAAAAAAAAGAGCGGGTTGCTGGTTTGTGTTGACTCTCTCTCTCTCTATCTTGCTTGGTCGTCCCATTTCCGACTCGCTTTTGCTGTAATTTTCTGTCCCATCTCTTCCATCCCTCCCTCCCTCCCTCCATCCCTCGCTTCTTTCTGTCCACACAGTAGGTTGGGTTTGCTGGGTGGGTTTTTTTTGTGTTTTTTTTTTTGTGTTTTTTTCCCTTGGGCATGTTCGTTCACGTTGATACCCTGA
>NC_134897.1:35815783-35818283 GCF_041734735.1 Babylonia areolata
AGGTGGAGTGGTGTGTTTGATAAAGGATGAATTTTGTCATTTTGTTAAAAATATTGATGTGACTCATTCTAATTTTTGTGTATTTCTGATTGATAAGATGTTATTTGGTCTTGATAAAGATATATTGTATTTTTGCTCGTATATTCCCCCAGAAAGCTCTCCGTTTTATACTTATTTTGATATTGATAATGGGATTTGTATACTTGAAGACTGTCTGACTGATTGTTTATTGGCACACGATGCTTATGTTATATTAAATGGTGATTTGAATAGTAGGACTTCAAACATTTGTCAAGATCTGTCTGTGAAAGATGATTTTATTATGCAGCATGACAGTAGGTCTGTTAGTACATCTCGGCGTTCTGAAGATTGTTTCTTAAATAATTATGGAAAATTACTGCTGAATATGTGCACTGCTTTAGGTTTGAATATTTTGAATGGTGTATGTGAGGGCGACCGTGAAGGTCGCTATACATATATTTCTGATGCTGGAAGCAGTGTCAATGATTATTTTATATTTTCAAAAGAACTTTTCACCATTGTATTTGATTCAAGTGAATTAATTGTGTCTGAACGCATTGATTCTGATCATTTACCACTTATACTTCATGTTGTTTTTCCTAAAGGGAAGAATCTTGATGTCACTGAACAAGAGCAAGACATAGTCATTGAAAAAATTATATGGAATGAGGAATATGCTGATTTGTTTCGTGATACTCTAAGGAATGATGAAATGAGAACTAAAATTGATGATGCAATAGATTTAATAGATGTGGATGTAAATGATGCATTGTTATTGTTTAATGAATGTATAAAAGAAAGTGCAGAATGTATGAAAAAATGTGTGCGTGTCAATAACAAGAAGGCACGTGATGACTGGTTTGATCAAGAGTGTACCATGAGTAAAAGAAACGTAAGGTCTTTGTTAAGAGTTTGTCGACGGACATTAAAAACAGAAGACGTGGATGTTTATTTGATTGCGAGAAGAGAGTATAAACATTTGATAAAGAGAAAAAAGAAAGAATTTAATAGATCTTTAATAGATAAGCTTGTAGCTTCTATAGATTGTCAAAAGGAATTTTGGAATAATATCAGTAAACTCTCTTTTAAAAGAAAACAACCAAGACATAACATTGAAATAGATACTTGGTTTAAACATTTTCAGCAGTTGTTACAACCAAATGTAGATAATGTGGAAAATGAAGCTGTACATGATGATGATATACTTGATGATGACACAGATCAATACATGAATAGACCAATATCTAAAGAAGAGGTACTGTTGGCAATAAGGAAACTTAAAAATGGTAAAGCAGCTGGCCCTGATGGAATCATTGGTGAACTGTTTAAGAATTGCACTGATCATATAGTTCCTTTCTTTCTTAAATTATTCAATAAATTATTTGAAAAGGGTATTTACCCCATTAACTGGATTGAATCAATAATTTTGCCCATTTATAAGAAAGGTGATGTAAATAATCCCAATAACTATAGAGGTATTTCCCTAAGTGACATAAGTGGTAAATTATATGGAATGATTATCAATAAGAGATTGCAAGAATGGGTGGATGAAAATGACATCACAGGTGACCACCAAGCCGGTTTTAAAAAAGGATACTCTACTGTAGACCACATGTTTACGTTGCTTGCATTAGTACAGAAACAGTTTTCGTTTAATCGTAAGTTGTATGTTGCTTTCATTGATTTCGAAAAGGCATTTGATTCTGTCAATCGTAATCTTTTGTGGCCAGTTCTACTTAGGAATGGTATAAGAGGTAAACTTTACAAATGTGTAAAAAGCATGTATAATGTAGTAAGATCTAGAGTTCGCTGCGGCGCTAAACTGACTGAATTCATTAACTGTACAGCTGGGGTTAGACAGGGAGATGCCTGCAGTCCAATTTTGTTTTCTTTATTCATTAATGAATTAGCAATCCATGTAATTAATAATGGAAGACATGGGGCTTTGTTTCCGATTGATTCTTTTGAATTATTCATACTTTTGTTAGCTGATGATGTTATTCTGATTTCAGAAACTGTTATAGGGTTACAAACACAGTTGAACAACCTTCACCATGCAGCAGTTTCACTCCAATTAAAAGTTAATATGTTGAAAAGTAATATCATAGTATTTCGTAAGGGTGGCTACTTGAGCAGCAGAGAAAGGTGGGTGTATGATGGTAGTTTGATGCCAGTTGTCAATGTTTACAAATATCTGGGCATATTTTTCTCCACACGCTTGAGTTTCGTTGGGGCATGCAAAGATCTAGCAAGCAGAGCCAAAAATGCATTGATTTGTATTATGAAAAAGTTGCATATGCTCAATAATGTTTCCTTTGATTTGTTTATCAAATTATTTGACACACAAGTGCAGCCTGTTGTGCAATACGGCTCTGAATTGTGGGGTCTAGACAAAGCTGCTGTTCACTGTGAATCAGTCCACACTTTTGCATTAAAGAGATTTTTAGGAGTAGATAGGCAAACGCCAAATGACTTAGTA
>NC_134897.1:35830783-35840783 GCF_041734735.1 Babylonia areolata
TCCTCCCCCTCTTCCTCCTCCTCCTCCACCTAAAAGAAGTCTACATAATCGTATCAGTTCCTTTAGTGTCTTTTTCTTGTGTGGGTATGCAAATGTAACCAGTAGAATTTCGACACAGGTTCACTGTTTTGCCTAGACAACTCAAAAGCCCAAGAGCTTTTGGCGTCAGTGCCAATTAAAACGATATGGTACCATCTTTGAGGACTTGGTCGACTAAGAGCCCTGTGTGTCTGGGGAAAAGCTAATTAAGTTTGATGGAGGTTTTTTTTTGTGTGTGTGTGTTGTTGTTGTTCTCTTTCTGTTGTATTTTCTTCTTGTTCTTGTTGTTCTTCGTCTTCTCCAACTTCCACTTCACACACACACACACACACACACACACACACACACACACACACACACACACACACCGCACACACGGTAACATGATTATTACACACACAGTATAAGGCTCAGACAAAAGCTCATGTTACTGTTGCTGGGATTCAGTTCCAATCTCTTCCCTCCGCCCCACCATCCAAACCCCGCCCACTCCGACCCCCCCCCCCCCCCCCCGCCCCGCCACTCTTCAAGCACCAAACTGACAGTGGGGTACTAAGACCAAGTGACTCACCATGACAAAAAAGGACAGACAAACGTTAACTCTCTCCATACGAACGGCGAAAGAGACGACGTTTACAGCATTTCACCCCAATTACCATCATCAAAATATTACAAGCGGAAGGCTCTTATACTGAAGACGTTCTTTCCATACGAACGGCGAAAGAGACGACGTTAACAGCATTTCACCCCAGTTACCATCATCAAAATATTACAAGCGGAAGGCTCTTATACTGAAGACGTTCTTTCCGTACGAACGGCGAAAGAGACGACGTTAACAGCATTTCACCCCAGTTACCATCATCAAAATATTGCAAGCGGAAGGCTCTTATACTGAAGACGTTCTTTCCATACGAACGGCGAAAGAGACGACGTTTACAGCATTTCACCCCAATTACCATCATCAAAATACTGCAAGCGGAAGGCTCTTACACTGAAGACGTGAATGTTGACAAAGAATACCACAATTCTGGCGACGGAAGCTAAAGGTTGGGTCATTCAGACACCCACTGGACATCCGAGGGGTCTGTGTAGAGGAGAAGAGAGGACTGGCCGTACTGAGTGAGTTAAGACACGCAGACGTATAAATCTCCAGAAAGGGGGGGGGGGGTGTGGCGGGTGGGGGGGGGATGGGGGGGGGGGGTCTGAACGGACATTTCCTCCCGCACTCCTTGAAAATATCCTCATACATATTGCAACATACTTTCGTGTGAGAGTCTCTCTCTCTCTCTCTCTCTCTCTCTCTCTCTCTCTCTCTCTCTCTCCAGTCACACTAAACATTTCCTTCTTAAAAAAAAAAACAAAAAACAAAAACACAATACTTACGCACAAACTTACTGTTTTGCCTGGACCTTTTACACAGTCAAGGAGCTTTTGGAGTCAGTGTTGAAGCGACAAGGCACCATCTTGGGGAACTTGGTTGACTGAGAATCCCCGCCCCCAGCCCCCCCCCCCCCTCTCTCTCTCTCTCTCTCTCTCTCTCTCTTCAGCCACACTAAACACTTCCTTCTTCTCCTTCTATAAAAACAAAAACACAAAAACTCACAATACTATCAGTTCACTTTTTTTTTCTTTTGCTATGTGTGGTAATGTTTGAGACCTAATGGCGGCTTCCTGTGTATATTCAAACGTGACAGGCAAAATTTACGCACAGACTTACTGGACCACTTCAAAGTGGAAAGAGCTTTTTGGCGTCAGTGCTATAGCGATACGGTACCAACCATCAAGGGGAAATTGATCGACTCAGAACTCTCTCTCTCTTTCTCCCTCTCTCTCTCTCTCTCTCTCTCTCTCTCTCTCTCTTCAGTCACACTAAACACTTCCTTCTTCTTCTCCTTCAATTTGGAGATCTTTGTTCTCTTTTTCTCCTCCTCCTCCTCCTCGTTCTTCCTTCTTCTTCTTCTTCCTCTTCCTCCAACTCGCACCCCACCCCACCCCCTCTCCACAGACAGAAGCACGCACATGGTTACATATTACACACATTAGAGGCTCAGACTAAATCTAATGTTCCTTGGATTCAGTTCCAGTCTCTCCCTCCCTACGCTCCCCACCCCCCGTCCCCCAACCACCCATCCCCCCTCCTCCTGCCCACCATCCACCCACCACACCACCTCCCTCACTTCTCAAGCACCGAGCTGACTTTGTGGTGTGGTACAAAGACCACTTGACTCAACAGAACAACAATGAGAAGAAAGACCCTGATAAGACACACAGACGTATTCAAATTTCCAGAAGTGGGGGCGGGGGGGGGGGGGGTACGGGGGGGCGGAGGGAGGTAGGGTGTGCGGAGGAGGGGGGGGGCGGAGGGGGGATCTGAACGGACATCCTCCTTCCCCTTTCCTCATAAAATATATTTGAATATATCGCAACATACTTTCTTTGGATCTGTCACACTAAACATTTTCTTCTTCTTCTACTTTCAGTTCCTTTGGGCTTTTCTTTTGTCATGTGTGGTGATGTTCTGAAACCAAACGGTGGCTTTCTGTGTGCATTCAAACGTGGTAGGCAAAATCTGCGCACAGACTTGCTGTTTTGCCTGGACCTTTCACACAGTCGAAGAGCTTTTGGAGTCCGTGCTAAAGCGATAAGGTACCATCTTGGGGAACTTGGTTGACAGAATCCCCTTAAACGTGGCAGGCAAAATTCACGCACAGACTTACTGTTTTGCCTGGACCACTTCAAAGTGGAAAGAGCTTTTTGGCGTCAGTGTTATAGTGATAAGGTACCAACCATCATGGGGAAATTGATCGACTCCTCTCTCTCTCTCTCTCTCTCTCTCTCTCTCTCTCTCTCTCTCTCTCTCTTCAGTTACACTAATCACTTCCTTCTTCTTCTCCTTCAATTTGGAGATCTTTGTTCTCTTTTTCTCCGGCAGCTCCTCCTCCTCCTCGTTCTTCCTTCTTCTTCTACTTCTTCTTCTTCCTCCAACTCCCACCCTACCCCTACCCCCTCTCCACAGACAGAAGCACGCACATGGTTACATATTACACACATTAGAGGCTCAGACTAAATCTAATGTTCCTTGGATTCAATTCCAGTCTCTCCCTCCCTACGCTCCCCCCCTCCCTCCACCCGTGCCCCCCCCCCCCCCCCCCCGTGCCCCACCCCACCCATACCCCCCGCCCACACCCCCTCAAATGAAACTGCCTCTCCCCATCATCCACCCACCACACCACCTCCCTCGCTTCTCATGCACCGAGTTGAGTTAGTGGTGCTTCTTCTTCTTCTTCTTCTTCGTTCGTGGGCTGCAACTCCCACGTTTGCTCGTATATAGGCGAGTGGGCTTTTACGTGTATGACCGTTTTTAGCCCGCCATGTAGATAGCCATACTCCGCTTTCCGGGGTGTGTATGCTCGGTATGTTCTTGTTTCCATAACCCACCGAACGCTGACATGGAATACAGGATCTTTAACGTGCGTTTTTGATCTTCTGCTTGCGTTTACACACGAAGGAGGGTTCAGGAACAAGCGGGTCTGCACATATGTTGACCTGGGAGGTCGTAAAAATCTCCACCCTTCACCCACCAGGCGCCGTCACCGTGAATCGAACCCGGGACCCTCAGATTGAAAGTCCAACGCTTTAACCATTCGGCTATTAGGCCCCGTCGCTTAGTGGTACAAAGACCACTCGACTCAACAGAACAACAATGGGAAGACATACACCGGTAAGACACACAGACGTATTCAGATTTCCAGAAGGCGGTGGATGAGGGGTAGGGGGGGGCGCATCTGAACGGACATCCTCCTCCCACTTTCCTCGAAAATATCTTTGAACATATCGCTAACATACTTTCTTGGAACCCTCTCTCTCTCTCTCTCTCTCTCTCTCTCTCTCTCTCTCTCTCTCTCTCTCTCTCTCTGTCTGTCTCGCTGTGTCTATCTGTCCCTGTCTCTGTATCTCTCTCTGTCTCTCTGTCTCTCTCTCTTACCACCTCTTCCTTCTCTCCACCCCCTTCCCCCCCCCCCACCCAAAAAAAGAAGAAAAAAAAAAACAAGAAAAACCAAAACACACACACACACACACACACACACACACAGACACACACACACACACACACACACACACACACACACACACGGATATACACACAATCCATACACACAGACACAGAGACACAGACACACACACACACACACACACACACACACGCGCGCGCGCGCGCGCACGCATACATACACACACACATACACACACATACACAGAGACACACACACACATAAACAAACACCACACACACACGTACACACACACACACACACACACACACACTACACATACACCCACACCCACCCACCCACACATACACACACACTACACATACACCCACCCACACACCCACATACACACACACACACACACACACACACACACACACACACACACACACACACACACACACACTAACACACTAACACACACACAACGTGTGTGGCGGGTTACATAATTATTGCACACAACTCATACCCTCAGTCTATCCTTAACGTGTACTGAGATTTCTACCCCCCTACTCCCCATCCCTCCACTATTGTATTGTAGTACTCTTTTTTGTCACAACAGATTTGTCTGTGTGAAATTCGAGCTACTCTCTCTCTCCCCAGGGAGAGTACTTCGCTACACTGAGACCACCACCCTTTTTTGTGTATTTTTTTCTGCCTCCAATTCTGTTTGTTTTTCCTATCGAAGTGGATTTTTCTACAGATTTTTTGCCAGCGACAACCCTTTTGTTTTCCGTGGGTTCTTTTACGTGCAATAAGTGCATGCTGCACACGTGGACCTCGGTTTATCGTCTCATCCGAATGACTAGCGTCCAGACCACCACTCAAGATCTAATCCGGACGGGGGGCGAGGGGGGGGGGGGGAGAAAATACTGACGACTCTGCCGGGATTCGAACAAGTGCGCTCAGATTCTTTCGCTTCCTAGGCGGACGCGTTACCTCTAAGCCATCCCTCCACCATCCTTATCACACCTCCCCCCCCCCCCCCCCCGCGCCTCCAACCTCAAGCACCGAGCTGGCTTTTAGTGGTACTACAAAGATCACGGCGACTCAGTATGACTACAATGGACAGACTACAACACTCACAGACGTGTTTAACTCACTCAGTACGGCCAGTCCTCTCTTCTCCTCTACACAGACCCCTCGGATGTCCAGTGGGTGTCTGAATGACCCAACCTTTAGCTTCCGTCGTCAGAATTGTGGTATTCTTTGTCAATATTCACGTCTTCAGTATAAGAGCCTTCCGCTTGTACTATTTTGATGATGGTAATGGGGGTGAAACGCTGTTAACGTCGCCTCTTTCGCCGTTCGTATGGAGAGAGTTAAAAATATCCAACCAAAGAGGGATCTGAACGGACATCCCCCCCCCCCCACCAACCACCAACCACCACCACCAGCCACGCCCCCACAACTCCCGAACTTCTAGCCAGGAGAATGTCTTCATACATATTGCAACAGACTTTCTTGGAAGTGTGGTCGCTCTCTCTTCAGTAACACTAAGCACTTCCTTTTCTATTCTTCTACCCCTGAAAGCATAATGCTATCGTTTCCTTTGCGCTATATTTTTTTGTCTGGTACTTTTCTGTCTTGAACCAGAATGGTAGCTTTGTGTGTGTGTGTGTGTGTGTGTGTGTGTGTGTGTGTGTGTGTGTGTGTGTGTGTGTGTGTTCGTGTGTGTGTGTGTGTGTGTGTGTGTTCGTGTGTGTGTGTGTGTGTGTGTGTGTGTGTGCGTCTGCGTGTGTGTGTGTGTGTGTCCGAATAAAGTACAAGTTCAGCACTCTATGCTACAAATGTACTCACAAATCAGTCCCTTCCTATCTCTGTGGCTGCCTTCACCTCTACACTCCATCTCGCTCACTACGATCAGCTTCGGATCACTCTATTCACGCATACCCAGATTCAAACTCGCGACTGTTGGCCGCCGTTCTTTCTCTGTCTCCAGACCTTGCATTTGGAATGAACTTCCTCTTTCGCTTCGTCAAGTCTCCACACTCAGCTCTTTCAAGTCTGGCCTTAAAACCCACCTCTTCCCAAAATAGCCTCCCTTCCCTGCCTCTTCCTTGTCTTCAGTTTCTCCAGTTTTTAGAGTTATGCGTGCGTGAGAATGACTGGTGCGAAAGCGCATTGATTTGTCTATGCACACGGGTCAGCGCTATATAAATACCATTCTTCTTCTTCTTCTTTTTATTATTATTATTATTATTACTATTATTATTATTATTGTTGTTGTTGCAAACGTGGGACAGACAGAATGCAGACACAGGCTGCCTGTGCTTTGTCTTGACTACTCCACCCAAAGCCGAACAACTTCTGGTGACTTCTTCTTTGTTCGTGGGCTGGTACTCCCACGGTCACTCATATTTTCACGAGTGGGCTTTTACGTGTATGACCGTTTTTACCCCGCCATGTAGGCAACCATACTCTGATTTCGGGGTGTGCATGCTGGGTATGTTCTTGTTTTCCATAACCCACCGAACGCTGACATGGATTACAGGATCTTTAACGTGCGTATTTGATCTTCTGCATGCGTTTACACACGAAGGGGGTTAAGGCACTAGCAGGTCTGCACATGTGTTGACTTCGGAGATCGGAAAAAATCTCCACCCTTTACCCACCAGGCGCCGTCAACGTGATTCGAACCCGGGACCCTCAGATTGAAAGTCCAACGCTTTAACCACTCGTCTATTGCGCCCGTCTTCTGGTGAGACAATAATGCCAATTAAAGCGAGAAGGTAAAAAAAAAAAAAAATGTTAAGAGAGTCCGTCGACGACATGGTCTTGGGTTGGAAGCCTGTGTGTCAGGTGGTAAGCTAACCATGTTTTGAATAGTTTCTTTTTCACTTCTTTTTTTTTCACTTCTTTTTTTCACTTCTTTTTTTTCACTTCTTTTTTTTCTGTTGTCCATTCTTCTTCTTCTACGTCCTCTCCTCCGCCTCCTCCTCGTCCTCCATGCACGCACGCACACACACACACACACACACACACACACACACACACACACACACACACACACATACGGACCACCCAAGCTCCCTCACCCCTCAAGTACCGAAATGACTTTAGTGGTTCGAAGACCACTTGACTCACCAGGGCAGCCAAAGACAGACGAGACGATGTGACACACAGACACATAGATCTCCAGAAAGTGGATCCGAATGAACATTACCTCCGTCCCCACCCCACCTCGAAAATGGTCCTCACACATACCGCAACGAATTTCTCTTCTTTTTTTTTTTTTTTTTTTTTCTTTTCTCGTTTTGTTTTGTGTTGTGTGCTAATGTTTTAGATGGTAGCGCGCTCACGCGTGCGTGTGTGTGTACGCGCGCAAACGGTTTGTTCGAGTTTCTCACCAATCTACACAGATCACACACACACACACACACACACACACACACACACACACACACACACACACACACACACACACAGGCGCGCGCGCGCGCGTGAACATTGTAGTTTACGACCTATTCCAAATTAGACAACCTCAGCAAGGAAACAATGTGGGCTGCTGTTGTTGTTTTTTTTCAACATCTGTCTCGCAATCAATCAATCGTCCTCTCCCATTCCTTCTCATACTATCATCATCTCTGTTCATTACGTGCGATCATATGCTGCCCGGCCCGTGCATTTGCGTGTGTGTGTGTGTGTGTGTGTGTGTGAATGTGTGTGTGTGGGTGTGTGAATGTGTGTGTGTGTGTGTGTGTGTGTGTGTGTGTGTGTGTGTGTGTGTGTGTGTGTGTGTGTGTGTGTGTGTGTGTGCGATATTCGAATGTCAGAATCTAAAATGTTTTTTGCCAGACTTCACCAAAAGTTCTTTTGAATGTGTTATTAACAATTCCAATATGTTATTTGTTATTGCAGAAGGTTTGCTGCATAGTCCTATAGGACGTTTGTTATAGATGTCATAGTTGTTTGATGTTGGCGTTTATAACGTTTCCATTTTCCCTAGCGTTGTCTCTCCCTATTCACCCTCCACACATACACACACTTTTACCCCTCCCCCTCTCACAGCCCCTACCCCCACGGGTTTTTTTTGTTTTGTTTTTGTTTTTTTGTTTGTTTTTTTGTTGTTGTTTTTTCGTCTAATATCACTTCAAGTGGAAAGACGTTAAACTAAAGACAACAACAACAACAACACACACACACACACACACACACACACACACACACACACACACACACACACACACACACACACACACACAATCACCACCACCACCACCGTCTGCTTACACCTCGTTCACAAAGAAATGAAGATAGAAAATAATGATAATGATAATCATATTCATAATGAAAAATGATTAACCAGCCTAACTTCATGTTTTGAGGGGGTGTCAGGTCGTGCGGTCTGATTCATTCATACACGCCAGTCACATCTGTTTATGATAATAACAGCAACAACAACAAAAACAACAACGATTAACAATGAACTAAAATGTAAACGGAGAGTATGCATGGCATTCGCTAAATTCCAACAAGAGAGAGAGAGAGAGAGAGAGAGAGAGAGAGAGAGAGAAATATAGCTTAAAACAACAATACCAACAAACTCGAAATACATATCGAAGAAAGCTTGGGAAAGTGAGGCATTAGAACAACCATGGTCATCCTCCCTCCTTCAAAAAAAAAAAAAAAAAAAAAAAAAAAAAAGGTGGGGTGTGGGGGAGGGGTGACTTTAATGTTCTCCGAGAGAATGAACGAATGGTTGAAAGAAAGAAATGAAATTTAAAGAAAAAAAAAAGTTTTCAAAGTATTGAACAGTAAGAAAATAGGAAAGAGAAATAAGACAGGAAAAGTTTGAAAGCTAAGTTAGAGAAAGAACGAACAGGGAGAAAAAGGAGAAGGGGGGAGGGAAGAAAGAAAGAAAGAAAGAAAAGTGCGATAATCAAAGAAACAGAAAGTACAGTGAACCATTTCACACCATAGCGCCCGGCCTCTCCCCTCCCCCAACCCCTCTCTCCCTTTCTGACCTTCTCTCTCCATCTCTCCCTCTCTCTTTATCGCCCAAGCTTGGGTATGTCGGAAAAAGAAATCGTCTTCGGGAGCCATATAGTTATCGAAAAAAACCCCCAAAAAACAGTTACCCTGATGCCAATTCCACAGTATATATAATTCTGAATGACTTTGTAGAAAGTTGGATGGTCGAGCTTTTTTTTTTTTTTTTTTCCATTTTTTTTTATCTTAACAATATGTTGTATTTTATGATTTTGTTGTTGTTGTTAATGTTGTTTGTCGTTGATTTTCTTTTTACTCTTAGCAGTGTGTCAGTTTCTCTGTAAACCGTCGTTATTCTTTTGTTTCTACATTGTCTCCCTCGCCAAACGATAATGGCGATAAAACAATGTCCGTGTCTGGCCGTCCGTCTCTCTCTCTCTCTCTCTCTCTCGCTCTCGCTCTCTCTCTCTCTCTCACTCTCTCTCTCGCTCGCTCGCTCGTTCGCTCTCTCTCTCTCTCTTATTTCAATGACATAAACTCCATGCAACACAACCCTTCTTTTGTATCAATGTGCGACTTTTTTTTTTCCATTTCCATGCTTGTACCCTTATGACCTATGTGAATAAAATGTCTGAGTGTCTCTCTCTTTCTCTCTCTCCCTTCCTAACCCCAATCATTGCGCTTGTTATGAATGTATCTCCTTTGACTTTTGAGACTTTTATTGCATTGTCAAAATTATTTTGGACAGGAGTTTGCGCCGTAATTGCCATGACACTCGTTGTAGACCTAGCGATAAAGAACGTGGATTGAATTGAACTGTTGACTAAACCAGGTCGCTAAAAGTGTGGCAGACGAGGATACGTATTGTAAGTTTGTTTTTTTTCCCTATTCCCGACCCGATATTTCGATTGGAAAAGAAAAAAAAAAGATAGTACTTGTCTAAGTGTTTGTGGTGGTCATTTCCCATGTATGTATGA
>NC_134897.1:35845783-35848283 GCF_041734735.1 Babylonia areolata
TTGACTAAAGCCGAGGATACCTTACAAGGCAGCCTATTTTATCCCACACAGATGGTAAGGTCTAAACTTCTGGGTTTTTTTTTCTTTTCTTTTTTTTTTTATGCATCGAATTGTAGAATTCATTGCAGGTGTCAGTCGCTGTTTCACCATCGATATAATGATCACAGTCCCGGGTTGAGAGAGCGAAAGACAGAGAGAGAGAGAGACAGAGAGAGAGAGAGGAGGGTGAGGGAGTGAGAGAAGGAGAGAATAAGAAGAGGGGGCACAGAGAGAGAGAGAGAGGGGGGGGGGGTTGAGGGGGTGAGAGAAGGAGAGAAGAAGAGGAGGGGGCACAGAGAGAGAGAGGGGGGGGGGGTTGAGGGGGTGAGAGAAGGAGAGAATAAGAGGAGGGGGCACAGAGAGAGAGAGAGAGAGGGGGGGGTTGAGGGGGTGAGAGAAGGAGAGAGAAAAGGAAGAGGGGGCAGAGCGAGAGAGAGAGGGAGGGGAGAGAATAAGAGTGGAAAGAGAGAAATAGGGAGAAATTGAGATAGAGAGAGAGAGAGAGAGAGAGAGAGAGAGAGAAATAAGAGGAGGGGGCAGAGAGAGAGGGGGGGGGGAGGGAGGAGAGAAAAAGAGTGGAAAGAGACAAAAATAGAGAGAGAGGGGGAGAGAGAGAGAGAGAGAGAGAGAGAGAGAGAGTTTTGCTTTGTGCTCAACGAACAATAAAGCATAGAAGCAAACAACAGATAACTAACTAACCAACTAACTAACTAACTTACTAATAACTAACATAACTAAATGAATAAATAAAACCTACGTAAAAAGGGCGACCCACGGTGCATATATATATATATATATATATATATATAATTATATATATATATATGTGTGTGTGTGTGTGTGTGTGTGTGTGTGTGTGTGTACCTTAACGATGAGAAATAAGAAGAAGAAAAAGAAGAAGAAGAAGAAGGAGAAGAAGAAGAAGAATATAATGCAAAAACCTGCGTCACAGTTACAAAACAGAGTGAGGGAGGGGCCCCCGCAATTTGTGGACCGGTGGGTAATGGATTAAAAAAAAAATGTTCGCCCCCCCCCCCCCCCCCCTTCGCTGGTCTGCTAAGCTCAGATTATCATTTCCCTTCTTCACCTGTCTCCATCGCTTGCTCACATCCCCCTGTTCTTTCTTCTTTTTTTTCTCTCTCTCTTTTTTTTTTTTTTTCTTTTTTGTTTGTGGGGTTTTTTGTTTGTTTTTTTGTTTGTTTTATACATTTTTTCTTCTTTTTTTACATACCCACACAGTCTGCAGTTTCTGGAAGGGCGGAAAGAGAAAGAAATCAGAAGGAAAAAAAAAAAAGAACCAAAAAAAAAAAAAAAAAAGAGGAGGAAGAGTATCAGTATCAGTATCAATAGCTCAAGAAGGCGTCACTGTGTTCGGACAAATCCATATAAGCTACACCACATCTGCCAAGCAGATGCCTGACCAGCAGCGTAACCCAATGCGTTTAGTCAGGCCTTGAGAAGAAAAAAAAAGGTAAATGAATATCTAAAAGATTTATATATATATATATATATATATATATATATATAAGATAATATGACAATAATAATATATTTTTTTTTTATTATTATTATTATTATTATTATTATTATTATTATTATTATATAAAAAGATAATATTCGTAATCAATAAACAATTAAGCAAATAAATGTAAAACATACAGTCTACACACACACACACACACACACACACACACACACACACACACACACACACACACACACACACACACACACACTACCGCACACACACACACACACACACACACACACACACACACACACACACACACACACAATCACGCACGTACACGCACAGTGGACAGAGCTCCCCTTACACATGTGTACACTTACAGAGGAGGTAGAAGTGCGATGAATCAAAAGAGGAGGAGGAAGAAGAAGAGGAAAATGTTGAGGGAATGAGTAGAGAAGGCAGGAGGTTGGAAGAAAAAGAGCGAGAGAAAGAAAGAAAAAATAAACAAACAAACAAACAAAAAAAAAGAAAAAAAACAAGAAAAAAGAAACAAGAAAGTTAGAAAAAGAATAAGGACATAGGAGTTAAGTACAAGAAGAGAACGAGGAGAGAGAGAAAAGAGAGAGAGAGAGAGAGAGAGAGAGAGAGAGGAAGAAGACAGAACAAAATAAAGAAATGAAAATAATGTAAATTAGATTTTTTTTTTTTTTTTAAGGACCAGAAGAACTAGAAATCGAAGCAAACGTGAAGGAGAATGAGAAGAAGGAATAAGAAAGAAAGAAAGAAAAAAAAAAGAGAAAGAAGAGAAGAAAATTCCAGAAGAAAATAAATGAGATGGATTAATGATCATGAAAGTGTGTGGAAGAGGAGGAGGCAGAGGAGGAGGAGGAGGAGGAGAGAATGGAAAAGAGGAGAGGAAGAGAAGTTAGACGAAAAGAAAAAAAAGGGGAGTGAGGGGTCGCGTGTGTGTGTGGGGGTGGGGTGGGGGGT
>NC_134897.1:35875783-35878283 GCF_041734735.1 Babylonia areolata
TTAAAGATCCTGTAATCCATGTCAGCGTTCGGTGGGTTATGGAAACAAGAACATACCCAGCATGCACACCCCCGAAAAACGGAGTATGGCTGCCTACATGGCGGGGTAAAAACGGTCATACATGTAAAAGCCCACTCGTGTGCATACGAGTGAACGCAGAAGAAGAAGTCCATTGCGCTGTTTGAGGGTTTGGCTTCTCTCCTGTTGATGGCGCGTCTGATGTTTAACCCTGTCATCGCCAGTCAGTTCAGAGTACAGAATTCCCTTGTGGGATAAACACAGAAAAGACAGTGGCTAAGAACAGCTGGGGATTCCCTGTGCGATGTATAGAAAAAAAAATGGCCTGTCCTACCAACGACCATTAAGAGCAGTAGGTTCATGGATAAACAGACCAATGAATGGTCACCTTTCAGTGACATTGGTCCTCTTCCACGCCTGTGCATAAATGAGAGCTTGGCGGTGAAAGGATTAACGTCTTGCAGCAAGCAGCACCTCACCATTTCCATGGGCTGAATTCAGTCTTCCCATATCCGCCGTCTTCTTGAGGGTCGTCCATGTCTCGTACGTACATGGATGCAGGAGGAGAGCATGGCGGAGCATGTCAAGACTGTGCACTTTTATTTCTCGTTATCTTATTTTATTTTATTTATTCGTTTCTGTTTTTGTTTTTTTTCTCTTTGGGTATGTTTTTGTAGTGTGACTGTTGTAGTTGTTCGGGATGGGTTCTATCTTCGATACAGCGTTTTCCACAAGAGGGTAAGGAAGAACAAGAGGGGAAGGAAAAGGGAATGAACACCTCACACAAGGTCGTTTTACAGAGGTTCTCTATTCTGATCTCGTCAATGCGCGACAATGCGCGAACCTCTCATCAGTGTGACAACAGGCCAAACATTGAAACACTAGGACCCGTCCGGTCCAGCCGATTCTCACGCTCTGGCTTACAGTTGCTGTGACGGGATCAGCTAAGCTATCCAGAACTGTACTCACTGACACTGAGGAGCGATGATCACAATAAAATCATATTCATAAGAAACACGCAATTGCTTCCCCCAGCATCACAAGCACCAACACGCACGCGCAATCTCAACCACACATTCATTCAAAGTGCCACAAAAATAAATGCTATTACATGACATTATCCCTTATTACCCATGTCAAAGTTATGTATCAGCAATGCAGTCTGTGGGAATGTTCTTCTAACATTTCATGTGTTGTTTATATGCTTGGATATGTGTAACCATAGGACACACCATTTTTGTTCTTCATTCCATAGAAGAAGAAGAAAAAAAGAGGCAAAGAAGGGGAAATGAATTTAAATGATAGATCTCTCTCTCTCTCTCTCTCTCTCTCTCTCTCTCTCATTTTTTCCCCTCTCATTTACTATGTTGTTTTCATTTGTTGATGATTTGTTGTCTTTTTTCTTTTCTCCAAATGTTCTTGTGTATGTACTACTATCCTGTAATGTTTCTGGTGTGGACATTTAAAAAAAAAAAAAAAAAGAAAAGAAAAAAAAGAGACTGTGCGCTTTACGCATATGATTATATAATCATTGGCTTCCGGCATTGCCTGGCACTCCACACCAACAGACTCAGACACGCACTCTTAAAACCCCTTGACTGCCATAATCGTATTGCGTACGTGCATAGTGACGTCACTGATGACGTCATCAGAAAAAGTGAACTAGCTCTGGAAGGCTGAAAAATCAGACGGTTCGTCTAGAGTGCTATATCTCCAGACCATTTTCTCAGTTTTAGGCTTATTGTTTTGGATAAGGTTTTATGACATGAAACACCACTTTCTGCTGTTTTCCCCCTGGCACTGAAGGGGTTTTAAGAGTCCACACGCACTTTTCAAAGCACAGCTTGTAATTGCCAGATGTCAGAGTAGGTCTACTGGTGGAAATTCCCAGTTTACAGCGTGATAGGGTAGATAGAATTCGACCTTTAGTGTCGATAACGAGGATGGACAAAGTGGCGCGTGGTGTGTAACAAAGCGACGACGAAATGGCGTAGAAACCTGCTGGCGTATGATATGTTTTATGTAGACTTTCTTTTTTGTTTTCCAGTGTTGTTTAAGAATAGGTAGATGATTGGTGTGTGTGTGTGTGTGTGTGTGTGTGTGTGTGTATTCGCGAGCGCGCCTGTTTGTCTGTTGTTTTTTTTGTGTTGTTGTTTTGTTGTTTTTGTTTTTCAGTGTTGTTTAAGAAATAGCAGAGGATTGGTGTGTGTGTGTGTGTGTGTGTGTGTGTGTGTTGTTGTTGTTGTTGTTGTTGTTGTTCTTGTTCTTGTTACGTGTGATAATGTGCGTATGTGTGTGTTGGTGCTGATTTTTTTAAACTCTTCTTTTTCTTTTTCTTCTTATGATCCCCATCCTCTGTCAGGAATGTTGAAGGAAGAGAGAGAGAGAGAGAGAGTGGAGGAGAAATGATGATGATGACGATGATGAGACAGGCAGACAGACAGACACACACACACACACAAACACACACAAACACACACAC
>NC_134897.1:35883283-35885783 GCF_041734735.1 Babylonia areolata
CTTCCTCCTCATCTTCCTTCTCTCTCTCCTCCTCTTCCTCCTCCTCTTCTTCTCTCTCTCCTCCTCTTCCTCCTCATCTTCTTTCTCCCTTCTTCCTCTTCCTCCTCTTCTCTCTCTCCTCCTCCTCCTCATCTTCTTTCTCTCCTCTTCTCTCTTCTTCTTCTCCTCTTCCTCCTCCTCCTCACCTTCTTTCTCTCTTCTTCCTTCTCCTCCTCCTCCTCCCCCTTCCTTCCCGTCATCTTTCTTCTTCTCCCCCTTCTGTTTTTCTTTTCCTTCTTCTCCTCCTCCACTTCCTCCTCCTCCTTCTCTTCATCTTCCTTCTCACCCCTCTTCCTCCCTGTCATCTTTCTTCTTTCTTTTCCTCTTTCTCCTGTTTCTCCTCTTACTTCTCCTTCTCTTCCACTCTCTCTTCCTTCTCCTCCTCCTTCTCCTCCTCCCCCTTCTTCTTCTGCTTCTTCTTCTTCTCCTCCTCCTCCTCTTCCTTTTCCGGAATTCCTCCTCCTCTTCCGGAATTCCTCCCCCTTTTCCCCATTCTCATCCTTGCTTCTCCTTCTCTTCCACTCTCTCCTCCTTCTCCTCCTCCCCCTTCTTCTTCTGCTTCTTCTTCTCCTCCTCCTCCACTTCCTTTTCCGGAATTCCTCCTCCTCTTCCGGAATTCCTCCTCCTCTTCCAGAATTCCTCCCCCTTTTCCCCATTCTCATCCTTGCTTCTCCTTCTCTTCCACTCTCTCTTCCTTCTCCTCCTCCTTCTCCTCCTCCCCCTTCTTCTTCTGCTTCTTCTTCTTCTCCTCCTCCTCCTCTTCCTTTTCCGGAATTCCTCCTCCTCTTCCGGAATTCCTCCTCCTTTTCCCCATTCTCATCCTTGCTTCTCCTTCTCTTCCAGTCTCTCTTCCTTCTCCTCCTTCTCCTCCTCCTCCTTCTCCTCCTCCCCCTCCTTCTCCTCCTCATTCTTCTTCTTCTTCTGCTTCTTCTTCTTCTTCTCCTTCTTCTTCTTCTTCTTCTGAATAGAACCGTGAGAGCTGAGAGCATCCATTTGTTGTTGATTAAGATTTCGGCGAGTTCTTTCCCTTCTGAAACCCCGTGCCCTGTTTCCTCCCCAGTTCACTTTCTTTAATCTTGCATTCAAACGGTTCAAGAAACGAGCAAGAAAGGAAAGAAAAAAATACATATATAAAGAATAAAAAGAATGAATAAGTAAATAAAAAGAGACATTAAAAAAAAACCGTAAGAAAATACGTTAAAAAAAATAAAAGAGGAACGAATGTAAAAGACAAACAACCATAAAGAATTTGTATGGATGAAAAAAACTGAATGCATGAATGAATGTGGAAGCAAGGAATGAATTAAAAGCAAAGAATTGCAAAATGAAAGAGAGGGAAAAAGAAAGGCAACAGAGTACTTTAAGACAGAAAGAAAAAAAAGTTGGGGGGGGAGGATGAAAAAAGAAACGAAACAAAAGACCAGAAAAAAAAGAACGAAAATAAGGACGGATGAAATAGAAAACAAAAAAGAAGCAAAATACAAACATAAAAAATATACTACAGGAAAGATAAAAATTTAAAAATGAACGAAATGTGATTCCAAAGGAAAGAAAAGGGACTATATAACTTTTTTTTCTTCTTTTTTTTTCTGTGGTGGAAAATTGAACAACTAAATGAAAAAGAGAACAACAACCAACCAACCAAACAATCTTTTAAGTAAAAATAAAGGTAAGGGATTAGGGGGAAAAAAACGAAGAAACTAAAGAGTTCAAGAAAATAAAACAATGATAAGACTCTTTGTGTGTGTATGTGTGTGTGCAATACTTAGCTGCCTCCGCTCACCCACCCACACGTTCCCCTCTATACTACTCCGCCCCCGACACCTTGCCCCCCCAATACTCAACCTCCCCGGATAGTAAAGAGTGGTAACTCTCTCCATTCACAAGGTACACAACTTCAAGTCAGTGCTGCTTACGCTACCGATTCTGTTAATCATTTCAGCTCCTGGCCTCATTGTTTGTTAATTTCCAGTTGAAAAACCACCGAGGCAACCATGTGTATGTTCTGTATTGTCCATGTGTTCTGTGTGGCTTGTTCAGGATTAAAGAGGCTATGCCAGTCTTGAATAAAAGCTACTTTGTGTATTGCACATTTCTTCTGTCTTTGCTGCTGTGTGCACATGTCAGATGATCGGTATAAGGACAGACCCGGCGCTTTCTTTTTCGGGGAAGTGTCTGGGTTTGTTCCAATGTACCTTTTTATTTACCTGTGTTCAAGCTGTATCGATAGCGTAAGCAGCACTGACTTGAAGTTGTGTACCTTGTGAATGGAGAGAATTACCGCTCTTTACTGTCTGTTAATCATTTCATCTCCTGGCCTCAATGTTTGTCAATTTCCTCAACCTCCCCATTTATCCCCTCGACCCCCCCCCCCCCCCCCCCCCCCCGACCCCCCCCTCCCAGGTCCTCACCCCACACACCCCTACCTCCATACCCACCCACCAGCCACCTGCCCCCCCCC
>NC_134897.1:35918283-35921623 GCF_041734735.1 Babylonia areolata
AATCACAGTCATACACGTGCTAATTATCACAGTAAGAGAACAGTCGCTAGGCATAAAAGAACATGTTATAAATAAACACAGGCATAATAATACGTCTAACATCAAGCAATTCAATAGCACTCAGAAATTAACACAGAAAAACAGACACACATGCACACACAGGCACACACAAACACAAACAGCTACATAAACAAACAGACCTCTCTCCCCTCCCTCCCTCCCGCGCGTACAAACACACACACACACAATTACAAACACACACACACACGATGAGCCACACACGATGTATCACACACACAGACACAGACACACACAGACACATAGACACAGACACACACACACACACACACACACACACACACACACACACACACACACACACACACACACACACACACAAGGATTAATAACTGGTACAGGAGCTGTCCACATCTGGGAATAAAACTTGTTACTGATTTGTTATTGTAAGATTGGTGTAATTATCATTTAATAACTTATTTAGTCCTTTGATAATTGCATTCACTGGAGTGTAAAACTATGGGTTCTAAGAAATTCCGTTTCAGGAGATGGTTAACTCCTTCAGTGCCACGGGGGAAAAAAACAGTTTCAAGTCATAAAAGAATATTCAAAACAATCAGCCTGAAACTGAAAAAAAGGTCTGGTGATGTACCACTCTGGATAAAAAATTAATATGTGAATTTTCAGCCTCCCAAAGTTATTTCCCTTTTTCTGATGACGTCATCACTGCACGTGATACGTACTGTGGCAGTCAAGGGGTTAAGGGAATGGTGAAGGGACATGGTCGGACGTGGCTATGAATCGTGTGAGTGATCAAGACGAAGGAATTCAAGCGACGAAGTTGGAAGCGAAGTATTTGGACTTTCTATATCATGAGAGTCCTAGGTTCGAACCGGCCGGTGGCAGCGCCTGGTGTGTTAAGGATAGGGATTTCGGTTTTTGTTTGTTTCTTTGTTTTCTCCTCATTTCCCAGGCCAACAACAGATGTAGCAGACCTACCAGTGCCCGAACCTCCTTCGTGCGCATCCGCATTTTTTTTTTTTTTAATATTAGATGCGCTAGACCAGCTAGTGCCTGGACTGTCTTTGTATGTATACGCACGCATGCAGGGGGTTAAATGATGACGTTAAAGGCGCCGTAATACATGTCAGCATTCGGTGGACTGTGGATTGATAAGAACATACCCACAGCTTGCATACTCCTGTTAAAAAAAAAAAAAAAAAAAAAAAAAAAAGAGAAAAAAAACCCCCCCCCCCCCCCAAAGAAGAACAACAAGAACTAAACAACAAAAAACAAACAAAGCAAAACTGGAGTATGGTTGCCGACATGGCAGAGTAAAAACTGTTATACAAGTAAAGGCCTATTCGTATATATATATATATATATATATATATATATATATATATATATATATACAGAGAGAGAGACAGAGAGAGAGAGAGAGAGAGACAAGTGGACGTGGGATTTGCAGCCCACGAACACAGAAGAAGATGGATAAGAAGTAGAGATGAAGAAGAAGAGGAGGAGGAGGAAGAACAATGATTGATGTGAGACGCGTGCCACCGAGTCTGAAAAAAAAAACACAACAACAACAAACAACCAACAATAAAAACCAACCCCCAAAACCGATGACGTAGCCAAGAACATAAACAGCAACAACAACAGCAGCGGCAGCAACAACAGCAGTAACAACAACAACAACAACAACAAAACAAGTATAACGACGACAATAACAAGAAGAACAGCTTTCAAAACAAGCAGATGAAAAGTAAAGGGAAGAAAAGGGCATTTAAAAAAAAAGAAGAAAAAAAAAAAGGAAAAGCCATACAGGAACAGCCTTTCATATTGCAGGTAATCGATTCACTTGGCGGGTCGTAGAACGGTTTTTCTTTCGTTTCTTTATTTGTTTGTTTATGATCTTTTTTTTTTTTTTTTGGGGGGGGGGGGGGGGGGGGTCAAGCAAAGCTCTGGATTTCATACGGATCGTCTGCTGCGAATGTCATCATCATCTTCTTCTTCTTTTTCGTCTTCTTCGTCTTCTATTATTATTATTATTATTATTGTTCTTGTTGTTGTTGTTGTTGTCGTCATCACACGTCATCATCATCATCATCATTATATACACAAAAGTAAAAGTACGCGAATACACGAATACAGAGGAATAAAGAGGAAGACAAAGAGAGAGAGAGAGAGAGAGAGAGAGAGAGAGAGAGAGAGAGAGAGAGAGAGAGAGAGAGAGAAGGAAAGAGAAAAGGGGTTGGGGGGATAGAACGGAGTGTGAAATCGAGAAATAGGGAGAGACATATACATACATACATACATACATACACACACACATACATACATACATACATATCTATATTTGTATTTATATTTGTATATATACCTATATCACACACACACACACACACATACACACATATATATATATATATATATATATATATATATATATATAGAGAGAGAGAGAGAGAGAGAGAGAGAGAGAGAGAGAGAGAGAGAGATCAAATTGTCATAACCAGCACACAGTTTTTGTTGGTTTTTTTCGGGTTTTTTTTTTTAAGTTGTTTTTTTATCGACAGGGATTTGAGAAGGGTCGCAACCTTGTGAACTGTTACACACCGTATGTCTCCTTAAGTTTGCCTTGAGTCAAACGGATTGGTTCTGATGTGCTCTCTCTCTCTCTCCCTCCCTCTCTCTCTCTCTCTCTCTCTTTCTCTCTCTCTGTGCCTGTCAGTCTGTCTGCCTGTCTGTGTACCTGAATGTCTGACTGCCTTGTCCAAGCATCTGTCTAGCCGCGTTGTATGGTATGTTTGTCTCGCCTGTCTCTTTCACTCTGCCTCGTTTTTTTTCTATTTTCAGTTTATTCTTTTTTTTTTTCTTTTTTTTCCCCTTTTTTGACTCACTTGTGTAAACAAAGTGAGTCTATGTTTTTACCCGGTGTTCGGTTGTGTGTGTGTGTGTGTGTGTGTGTGTGTGTGTGTGTGTGTGTGTGTGTGTGTGTGTGTGTGTGTGTGTGTGTGTCTGTGTCTGTGTGTAGGAAGGAATTTTTGTTTAATGTCCCGTCACACATATCGGTGATTGAAGACATTTTGTAAAAGTATTTATGAATACATCTGAGTATTATCGGTTAGAAGGGGTGGGAGATGTGGATGAATGGAGGGTTTGGGGAAACTGGGCAAATGAGGGTAAAAATGTGGGTGAAATTTGAAAGAAAAACAAAACAAACAAACAAACAAACAAACAAAAAAAAACCCCTCTAAATACAGTTACAGGACATTACTTAAAGGACTTCGTAAAAAGAATGTTTAAAAACGAAAAA
>NC_134897.1:35921723-35934223 GCF_041734735.1 Babylonia areolata
ATCCTTTCATTATTTTTATCTCTATATTACTGTGAATGTTTGTTGGTGTCGTTGTTGTTTGTTTTTGTTGTTGTTGTTGGGGTCTTTGTGCGTGTGTGTGTGTGTGTGTGTGTGTGTGCGATCGTGAACGAGCGCACATTTGTGTGTATGTGTATTTATGTTTGTAGCGTGCGTGCCAGATTGCAACTGGCTAGCAAGCGCAGAATGTAAAAAAATAGGGGGGAAAAAAAAAAGAAAAGAAAAAAATTACAGAAAAAAGAAAAGAAAAGTTAATTAGCGCGTGTATGTGTGTGTGTGTACATATCTAAGGAATAAATAGAGTAAAAACAGAATCAGATAAAACAAACTACAAAAAAAAAAGTAAATAGAAACGCTGACAAACACACGCACAACGCTTAACGATACTGTACCAGTGCACGAGCGAGAGAGAGACAGAGACAGAGAGAGAGGGACAGACAGACACACACACACACATACAGAGACACAGCCACAGACACACACACACACACACACAGACAGACAGAGACAGACAGAGAGAGAGGGACAGACAGACACACACACACACACACACACATACAGAGACACAGACACACACACACACAGAGACAGACAGAGACAGAGAGAGACACAGAGAGAGAGAGAGAGAGAGAGAGAGAGAGAGAGAGAGAGAGAGAGGCGCTCTATTTACACGCCCCGTTAGACTGCACGTCAAAACAGCGGTGGAAAGTCCATCATGTGTGTGTGTGTGTGTGTGTGTGTGTGTGTGTGTGTGTGTGTGTGTGTGTGTGTGTGATTCATTGCGTTATGAGAGAGAAAGCTGCTACAACAAATCCTGCGACGGGTTGTGTGTGTGTGTGTGTGTGTGTGTGTGTGTGTGTGTGTGTGTGTGTGTGTGTGTGATTCATTGCGTTATGAGAGAGAAAGCTGCTACAACAAACCCTGCGACGGGTTCATAGTTGTTATTCTGTATGGGCTCGCACTTGGGAGCTTAGAGATGTGTTGAAGATCTATAGTGCAATACACTCGAGCGCCCATTCATTGCTCCTGAACTTATGTATTACTATGATATATATATATATATATATATATATATATATATATATATATATATATATATATATATATATATATATATATATAAGTAGAGTGATGGCCTGGAGGTAACGCGTCCGCTTCGGAAGCCAGAGAATCTGAGCGCGCTGGTTCGAATCACAGCTCAGCCGCCGATATTTTCTCTCCCCCTCCACTAGACCTTGAGTGGTGGTCTGGACGCTAGTCATTCGGATGAGACGAGAAACCGAGGTCCCGTGTGCAAGCATGCACTTAGCGCACGTAAAAGAACCCACGGCAACAAAAGGGCTGTCCCTGGCAAAATTCTGCCGAAAAATCAACTGCGATAGGAAAAGCAAATAGAACTGCACGCAGGAAAAAAAAAAAAAAAAGAGGTGGCGCTGTTGTGTAACGACGCGCTTCCCTGGGGAGAGCAGTCCGAATTATGTTGTGATAAAGAGAAATATAAATACACGCCACACACACACACACACACACACACGCACATATACATATACATGAGCACAGAAACAGTGTGGATTTGGATTTATATGCGAGCAACTTCTCAGGTTCAGTAGGGTTGTTGGTTGTTTTTTTGTGTTGGTTTTTTTTCTTCTGGAACTTTTCTTTCTTTTTCTGACAGAGAATTTAGGCTGACTTTGATTTGAAGTCAGTTTGAAGGAGTTTTTGTGTTCTCATGTGTGTATGATTGTATAATGTATATGTGTAGCCAAGCGCTTAGCTTCAGATTCTGCTTCAGATAGCGCTCTTAGGCTTTAGGTACTGAATAACACACACACACACACACACACACACACACACACACACACACACACACACACACACACACACACACACACACACACACACACACACACACACACATATATATATATATATATATATATATATATATATCACAGAGAGAGACTGAGACTGAGATGATTTCTTTTTATACATTCAAGGCCACAGCCCCACATGAACAAAGGACAATAACAAAATTTGTAAATGTCATCATCATAACTGCCAGTGTTTATGCAGTTGATTTCACAGCTTGTTAAAGAAATAAACTAAGACAATACTGTGTCTCTGAGCTTAAAAAGCTCTATATAGATACCATGCAAGGTTTCGAATAGTATTATCATCAGTGGATGCCATCAATAAACACAATCGAAACAAACATGGATATTCATAATACTTCTTTGGAATACGTTTCAGATAGAGAGAGGGAGAGAGGGGGTGCGGGGGCGGACAAAAAAGAAAGAGGGAAAAAATACATATACATTATACTGAAAAAAACAAACAAAAACTACATTTATTTTAATGTTTATCTGCCAGTCTTTTACTTTTCATCTTTCTGTTCTTATTTTGTGTGTGTCCACCCCCCCCCCTTCCTCGCACCCTCCGCCCCCCAAACCCTACCTACCCACCCACCCACCCACCCACCCTCTTGTAATTTATTTCGTTTGTTTCTTCCCCATCTTTTTAAAACAGACGCACATACTGACAGCTCTTAAGATCTTAGCGGCCGGAAAAAACAAAAACCAAAAAAACCAGAAACAGTTCCAGAGCACACAGTCTGTCGCTGGCATCAAGAAAGAAGGCAGGAAGAAGGGAGGAAGGACCCTGCATGCGTGGTGATGAGTTCACACAGACTGGCAGCGATTGATAATACTTAGCAGGATGAGGTGCTTAGTGCGTGGGGGCGTGGGGTGTGTGTGTGAGGGAGTGTGTGTGTGTGTGTGTGTGTGTGTGTGTGTGTGTGTGTGTGTGTGTGAGGGAGTGAGAAGGGGGGGAAAACTAAAGAATTAAAGGAGTGGAGAGGCAGTGAAAAGGGGGTTCTGTGATTGTAGTTAGTTTGGAGACTGACAACCCAGCCATGTGGAAGGTGGGAGTGGGGGGTGGGGGACATAGGGACGGAGCCGGGGCTTAGCGGGGAGTCTTCATTGATGAAGTAACGAAAGAAAGAAAGAAGGAAAGATAAAGGAAGCTTATAATTCAACATTGCGGCACAGGAAAAACGGACACCACCAACAACAACAACAACAGCAACAACAAAAAAAACAAAAACAACAACAACAACAAAAAACCAAAAAGAGAGAGAGAGAGAGAGAGGCAAAAAAGAAAGATGAAAAAGGTATATACATTATATTGAAAAACTAGATTCATTTTATGTATATCTGACAGTCTTTTACTTTTCATCGTCCTATTCTTTTTCTGTATGTCCAACCCCCACCCCCCTCCTCACACCCTCCGCCCCCCAACCCCCACCCACCCACCCTTTATTTCGTTTGTTTCTTCCCCATCATTTTAAAACAGACGCACATACTGACATCTCTTAAGATCTGAGCGGCCGGAAAAAAAACAGAAACAGTTCCAGAGCACACAGTCTGTCGCTGGCATCAAGAAGGAAGGCAGGAAGAAGGGAGGAAGGACCCAGCATGCATGGTGATGAGTTCACACAGACTGGCAGCGATTGATAATACTTAGCAGGATGAGGTGTTTAGTGAGTGGGGGCGTGGGGTGTGTGTGTGTGTGTGTGTGTGTGTGTGTGTGTGAGAGAGAGAGAGGGAGTGAGAAGGGGGGAAAAAAAAGAATTAAAGGAGTGGAGAGGCAGTGAAAAGGGGGTTCTGTGATTGTAGTTAGTTTGGAGACTGACAACCCAGCCATGTGGAAGGTGGGAGTGGGGGGTGGGGGATACAGGGATGGAGCCGGGGCTTAGCGGGGAGTCTTCATTATTGAAGTAACGAAAGAAAGAAAGAGAGACAAAGGAAGCTTATAATTCTGCATAGCGGCATAGGAAAAACGGACCAGAGAGAGAGAGAGAGAAGACAAGACGAGACAAATTCTTTCTTTCGAGGATAATAGATAAGCACTGATGTGCTTTTTTTTTTTTACATCCAGTCCTCGCCCTGAATAGGGTCTACACTACACAATACTAAACAAAAAGAAAGCATGGTGTTAGCAGAGATACATAACAGAGGAGAAGAAAAAAAATTAAAACAAAAACAACAACAACACACACACACACACACACACACACACACACACACGCGCGCGTTTTTCAATATATGTATTTACCTTGAAAGAGAGAGAGAGAGAGAGAGAGAGAGAGAGAGAGAGACGGGAGGGTGGGGGGGGGGGGGGGAGGGGAAGGTACATACATTATCTTGAAAAACTAGATTCATTTTATGTGTATCTGCCAGGTTTTTACTTTTCATCTTTCTATTCTTTTTCGTTATGTCCACTCCCCACCACCACCCCCATCTCCCACCTTTTTTTCTGTTTTTTTTCTTTTTCTTTCGTTTATTTCTTCCCCACCCTTTTAAAACAGACGCACATACTGACAGCTCTTAAGATCTGAGCGGCCCGAAAAAAACCCAAAAACAACAGAAACAGTTCCAGAGCACACAGTCTGTCGCTGGCATCAAGGAGGAAAGAAGAAGCTGGGGAGGAAGCACCCTGCATGCATGACGAGTTCGCAGAATGGCAGCGATTAATAATACTTAGCAAGGGGTTGCGGTGTGAGTGAGGTGTTTAGTGTAGTGAGGGGGGGCGTGGGTCTGGGTGTGTGTGTATGTGGGAGGGGAGGTGTGGAGTGATTAGCGGATGGGGTTAAAATGAAGGGGTGGAGAGGCGTGGGGGGGGGGGGGGGGGGGGGGGGGCTCTGATTGGTGTTAGTCTGGAGACAGCCCGGCTTAAAAACAACTACAACAACAACAAACACACACACGCACACACACGCGCGCGCGCGCGCGCTTTACAATCATGAGGTCATTTAACACAACAGGCTGCCTATACGTGGGTAGAGCCGACTGACGGCTGTCACTGGGCGCTCATCATTCGTATCCTGTGTCATTCAATCAGATTTCAGGCACTGCACACATATACACTCAGATGGACATTAACATTTTTTTTTTTTTTTTTTTACATGTATGACCGTTTTGTTCATTTATTCCGCCATGTAGGCATCCATACTCCGTTTTCGAGGGTGTGCATGCTGGGTATATGTTCGTGTTTCCACAAACCCACCGACCGCTGACATGCATGGATCGCAGGATCTTTAACGTGCGTATTAATTTTGATCTTCTGCGTGCGTATATTCCAGAATGTGTTCACACAATGGCAGGGATAATGCTTGGCAGGGTAGTGGGCGGATGATAGTGTGTGTGGGAGGGGGGGGAGGAAGGGACCGGGGGGGGGGGGGCCGTGTGGATGGGGGGGGAGTGGAATTTAGAGCGTGTACAGGGTGGGTAAGGGAGGGAACTGGAGGGGTTGGAGAGGAAAGGAAAATGGGGGGGGGGGGTCCGGGGGGTATTCTGGTTGTAGTTAGTTTAGTCCAGCTTAAATAACAAGAAGGAAAAAAAAAGGGAAAAGGGGGGTGGGAGGGTGGAGCTGGCGAGGGTGGTGGGGGTGGTGGTGGTGGTGGCTTCACTGATGGCAAGACGAAGAAAGCGTAATACAGCGCTCACAGCCCTTGAGATATAAAAAAAAAAAGATAAATAAAATAAAATAAAATGTTGGGAATGCACAAAATAAATGAAATGTGAAATGAAGAGAGAAAAGATTTTAAGATAAAAAAAAAAAACAACAACAACCAAACAAACCAAAAAATCCCAACAACAACAACAACAACAACAAAAAAACGAGGTTGATTTTTAAACCCTTTGTTCTTTTTTTTTTTCCACCGGCTTTTCGACTGTCTTTTTTGCTTGCTTGTTGTTTTTGTTTTTTGTGGTTGTTGTTGTTGTCATTTCCCTCCTTTCTTTTTTTTAAAATTCTGTTTGTTTCTTCTGTCTATTTTTCCCCCCATCATGACAAGAGACAAACAGTTCACTTCATTTGCCCAAGTAGGCGTCACTGCGTTCGGACAATTCCATATACGCTCCAGCACGTCTGCTTTAAGATAAGTAATAGAAAAAAAAATTCAAGTACACTTCTGCACTTTTTTTTTGTTTGTTTGTCTTTGTTTGTCATTCTTACTTTTCTCTCTCTCTTGTCCACTTTTTTCTATTCTCTCTCTCTCCCTCTTTCTCCTCTGCCTCTCTCTCTCTCTCATATTTATTTATTTAGTTAGTTTCTTCACAATCCCCCTCCCAAATTTTCCCTCGCGTTTTAATTAATCTTTTTAATTTCTTTCTTTTTTTCTTTCCATCATACCTATGTGCATCATTCTTTTCTTTTCCTTGTCATTTCTTTCTTTCTTTTCTATTCTTTCTTCATCTTCTTCTTTTATTGTGATTATACTGGTCTCAATAGTGTCTTCTTAATATATTTTTCCCATTCCCCTTTCCTGTTTTTTTTTTTCTTTTTTTTTTCCTCAAAGCCTGACTAAGCGCGTTGGGTTACGCTGCTGGTCAGGCATCTGCTTGGCAGATGTGGTGTAGCGTATATGGATTTGACCGAACGCAGTGACGCCTCCTTGAGCTACTAATACTCATACTGACACTGATACTGTTGTTGCTGCAGTGTCGGCAGCCCGCCCTTTGCGGTACACGCTGCCCACGTTCCTGGACACCCCGGTCAACATCACGGCCTATAGGGGCACTGACGTGGACCTGCCCTGCGCCGTCAGGAACCTGGGCCCCAAACATGTGAGTTTTTTTTTTTCTGTGGTTATGATTGTTTGATTAATGGTTTGATTAATTAATTAATCAATGAGTTAATTGATGTCAGTTTCAAGAGAGAGAGAGAGAGGGAGAGAGAGTGAGAGAGAGAGGTGGAGAGAGAGAGTGAGTGAGAGAGAGAGAGGGGGGGGAGGGAGATGAGAATGAGAATGACAAATGTTTTATTGAGGGTATAGAGTGTGGCAAACTCTTGGGCAACTAAACCACGTTTGGCATGATCCCTTACCCCAATAATGATGAGGAGGACGAGCACTAGATTGTTGACGACGACACGGTTAATGGACAATCGACAACAATCAAACAAACAAACACAAAAATTAAACAACGTTTTTGGCACTGACACCTCCTTGAGAGATTGAAACTGAAGCTGAAACTGACGACGACACGATTGATGGGCAATCTGCAGCAAACAAACAAATAAGTAAACCACGTTTGACATAATCCCTCACCCCACACACCCTTCCCCACCACCGAAGTTACTGTGGAGTGATGGCTTAGAGGTAACGCGTCTGCACAGGAAGCGAGAGAATCTGAGCGTGCTGATTCGTATCACACCGGCAGTCGCCACCGGTATCTTCTCCCCCTCCACTAGACCTTGAGTGGTGGTCTGGATACTAGTCATTCGGATGACACGATTGACCGAGGTCCCTGTGTGCAGCATGCATTTAGCGCACGGATAAGAACCCACGGCAACAAAAGGGTTGTCCTTGGGGAAATTAAGTAGAAATATCCTACTTCGATAGGAAAACAAACTACAAAAATCAAAACAAAAAACAACACAACTGCATGCAGGAAAAATACAAAAACAAAAAAAGAGGGTGGCACTCTCACTGTAGCGACGCGCTCTCCCTGGGGAGAGCAGCTCGAATTTCACACAGAGAAATCTGTTGTGGCCAAAAAAAGAAAGAAAAAAAGGTGGCACTCTCACTGTAACGACGCGCTCTCCCTGGGGAGAGCAGCCCGAATTTCACACAGAAGAAATCTGTTGTGACCGAAAAAAAAAATGATAATAAGAAGGAGATACAATACCTCCTGCCAACTCCTCGTTCAGGTGGTGTGGAAGAAGTACAACACCACCAACCCCATCACGGTGGGCGACTACGTGTACGACCCTGACAAGAGCTACGAGGTGCTGCGGCCCAAGACGCACGGCAACCCGCACTGGAACCTGCGCATCACCGACGTGCAGCTGCGGCACGCGGGCACCTACGAGTGCCAGATCTCCACCAAGGAGCACTTCACGCGCAACGTCACTCTCACCGTCATCGGTGAGGTTCGGTGTCTGATGACGTGTTTTTCGTGTCGTGACGTGTGTGTGTGAGTAGTGGGGGATGAGAGTGGCGAGGCTGGTTGGTTGGTTGGTGAGCTGGTTCAAATCGAATGAACTCCCCCCCCCCCCCCCCCCCGCCCCCCCGACCCAACCACCCCCCGAAAACGGAGTATGGCTGCCCTGCCCACATGGCGGGGTTAAAAACGGCCATACACGTAGAAACCCTTCTCGTGTGCAAAGGAGTGGATGTGGGAGTTGCAGCCCACGAACGAAGAAGAAGAAGAAGAAGAAGAAGAAATCAAGCTATTAATAAACAATAAAGAAAGTTAACACTAGTGATCCATGTATCAAGGGACACAATGTCAAGTATATACTGTCTATGCTACAAATTCAGCCAGCCGGCACACATATAAATAAAAAGGGACACGAGGGAAGTGTCTGGGTTTGTTCCAATGTACCTTTTCTTTTTTTTTTTCTTTTTTTTTAACCTGTGTGCTAGCTAAATTTGTAGCATATGCAGCGTTGACTTGAAATTGTCTCCCATGTACGTGGAGAGAGAGAGAGAGAGAGAGAGAGAGAGAGAGAGAGAGAGAGAGAGAGTTACCACTCTTCCTTGTTTAATAATCCTTTACTCTCATAGCCTCATTATTCTTTAATTCCGATTCAAATCATGTTTCTTGTAGGTCCTGTTCGATTGGTTGGCTAGGCTGGTGCGGATTTTTTACTGGTTGGTTGGTAGGTGGGTGGGGCGGTTCAAAACAAACCCCAAATCGAACCTTGTTGCTTTTAAGTGCAGCTGACCTCAAGGAGGCCATTTCAGGGTTGAATGCCTGTCATTTCTTTAAACTTTTCGAAGTGGAAAAAAAAAAAAAAAAAAAGAAAAAAGAGTTGAATGGTAAGAATGAAGAAGGCGTGTGAAAGCACACACACACACACACACACACACACACACACACACACACACACACACACACACACACACACAAACAAAAAAAACAACAGAAAATCGTTCTGATGCTCCATGACCTGCATGCAACTGAGGCCCCCACACACACACACACACACACAGTTATATGGTAAGTTGGTGGGTTGGTTGATGGGTTGGATGGCATGCGCAAGTAGTAGTGGTTTTGTGATGCTTTTTTGTGTGTGTGTGTGTGTGTGTATTTCTGTTTTTAATTAAACTAACCCCTTGACCACTGCTGCTGACAGGTATGCTCGTCAATGATGGGCTGTCCGAGATAAGACAGAGCTATATAGGCCAGGATGTCAGGCAGTACAGTCCTCAGTCTGCTACATGGTCTTTCCTACCTTTTTATTTTTATTCATTTATTTCATTCAGTTTTATTTTACTATATTTATTTATTGTTTGGGAGGGGCGGGCGGAGGGGGGAGGGGGATTATATTGTTCAGTGAAATCAACGATAGCATCGAAAATGCATTTAAAAAAAAAAAAAAAAAAGCAGAAACTGCACATCCACTTCACGTTACAGTGACTTCACGTTTCAGTGGAGTGATGGCCTAGAGGTAACGCGTCCGACTAGGAAGCGAGAGAATCTGAGCGCGCGCTGGTTCGAATCACGGCTCAGCCGCCGAAATTTCCCCCCTCGCCCCCTCCCTCCACTAGACCTTGAGTGGTAGTCTGGACGGTAGTCATTCGGATGAGACGATAAACCGAGGTCCCGTGTGCAGCATGCATTTATAGTGCACGTAAAAGAACCCACGGCAACAAAAGGGTTGTTCCTGGCAAAATTCTGTAGAAAAATCTACTTCGATAGGAAAAACCAAACCAACCAACCAAACAACAACAACAAAAAACAAACCAACCAACAAACAAACAAAAAAAAAAAAAAAACGCACGCAGGAAAAAAAATGCAAAAAAAAGGGGGGGGGGGGGGGGGGGGGGGGATAGCTCTGTAGTGTAGCGACGCGCTCTCCCTGGGGAGGAGAGCAGCCCGAATTTCACACAGAGAAATCTGTTGTGATAATAAGAAATACAAATACAGATACCAGTTCATCGATGTTCAGCCGTCCAGGGGTTAATAATGAAGGGTGGGGAGGAGGAATGGAAACAGGCATTGTCGGGGATGGCGGGTTTTGGTATAGGTTGGCTGCCTTCCCGAGAGTAGAATAGTGGTGTTGTTGTTTTTGCATGTCCTTGTTCTGGTTTGATACACAAGGCGGACGGTACGGAGAAATTAATTACATGATGAGACCACTTTCTCTGCTCGATACTTATCTTTTGTTTGATGATGCATTATCAATGGTCAGAGTGATTTTTTTTTTTTAAATTCTTGTATTGTACAGGTTGACAGTGTTTAGAAGAATTTTCTCACGTAATCCAAATCAGAATATTGCATACTTAAATTGGTTACTGGTGTTGTGTGTTCTGCTTAAAAACAAAACAAAACAACAAAAACCATCGACTCTATTCAGGTCACTTGAATGCATGACTGTATACCAATGCATCTTAATTGAGCAATATGGTTGTGTACAGTTTGGAAGTATTCGAAGCCAGCTCATGAAAAGAATAGTTGGGAAGTCAGGTTGTTTGTACTTGTTAGTGATATTTTGCGCTGTGCTGGAGCAAATGATTTACTCGGTATCTTGTATTCTAAAAAAAAAAAAAAGGATAAAGAAAAAAGAAAAGAAAAAAAAATCAGAATAAGAATAAATTGAAAAGAAAAAAATCGTTTGATGGTCTACAAAAAGAGTCATATTCTCTTCAAAAAGAACTTTCTGCTTTATGAGGTATGTACACCAGCTGAACGATAGAACAAGGGTCATTTTGTATGGATAAGATTTTTTTTTTTTTTTTTTGGTCTGATTCCACAACACGTGTCCAGTGTTTTGCATGCCCTTTTTTAATTTTAATTTTCTTTTCTAATTTTCTTTGATTATTTAACACGATATTTTACTAAAATATGTACTCTGTCCATGAGAGATTAGAACTAAAAAAAAACAACAACAAGAAACAACAACAATGTGCGAGCATACTTGACAGTGGGCAAATAGATAGAGAAACAGATGGACAGATAGATAGAGAAACAGATGGACAGATAGATAAACATATGGACAGATAGAGAAACAGATGGACAGATAAACGGGTAGATATAGAAACAGATGGACAGAAAGAGAAACAGATGGGCAGATAGAGAAACAGATGGACAGATAGAGGAACGGATAGATAGAGAAACGGATGGACAGAAAGAGAAACAGATGGACAGATAGAGAAACAGATGGACAGATAGAAAGATAGAGAAACAGATGGACAGAAAGAGAAACAGATGGACAGATAGAAAGATAGAGAAACAGATGGACAAATAGATAGAAAAACAGATGGACAGATAGAGAAACAGATGGACAGATAGAGAGAGAAACAGATGGACAGATAGATAGAAAAACAGATGAACAGATAGAGAAATAGATGGACAGGTAGGTGTATAGACAACTAGATAGTGGTTTCTTTTTTCTTTTCTTTTTTTTACTTTTCTTTTTTTGCCGAGAATGTTGTGATGTGAAGTGATGTGATGAAGTGAGTGACGTGTTTTGGGTGTGTTTTTTGTTTTTTTTTTTGTTGTTGTTTTTTTCAGATGCCAACCCGCAGCTTTACCCCGTTCGTAAACCATGTAAGCATTTTGTTCCTTTTCTTTTGACCTTCGCTTTACTCAGTCATTGATTTATTCATCTACTTAATTATTCATTTTTTACTTATTTACATATCCATTATTACTTACTTAGTCATTGATTCATACATTTAATTGATTATTCATATATATATATATATATATATATATATATATATATATTTATTTTTATTTATTTATTTTTTATATCTATTTATCTATTTTGCCTTCTGTTGAAGAAGAACTAATCTTTCATTGTACGTTCATTCATTCATTCATTCATTTATTTGTTCAATAATTAATTGATTTATTCATTTCACTGTCTGTATATTATCCATCTATCTATCTATCTTTTTTTTTTCATTTAATTCCGAGATCTCTTCTGTCAAAGAAGCTGTATTACTGTGTCTAGTTGTTTTTATTTTATTTTATTTTTTTTTTTTATTCTTTACTCACTCCTTCTTGGCGATTTGTAAGAGCGCGTTCCTCTGTGTACTGGTCGTTTGAAAAGTTGGTTTTTTTTTGTTTTCTTGTTTGTTAATCGATTAACGACAAAACACAGTCTCGTGAAATTTTGGACACACACTTCTTGAGGTATTGAATAATAACAGCACAATGTTTAAAAAAAAAACACACAAAAAAACACCTCTAACATCAAAAAGTTTTCTTAACAGCAGGAAGTGAAAACATATATTTTTTCATGACGTCAAATGTGAGGGTGGTATAAATGTGTGTGTGTGTGTGTGTGTGTGTGTGTGTGTGTGTGTGTGTGTGAAGACTGCATTGTTCATGAAAAAAAAAAAAAAAAAAAAACAACAAACAAACAAACAACAACAAAAAACCAACATTGTTTTCCACAAAACACACCCTGAGAATCCTCATAAATGACGAATGATTGGGAGCCTTTACAAACTGCAAATAAACTTG
>NC_134897.1:35961723-35966723 GCF_041734735.1 Babylonia areolata
TTATCTAACTTACATTTATATATATACATCTTCCCCAGGAGGATTAATAAATCAAGCACTGAGTCTGTCTTCATATCAGCATGGAAACCAAACAGTATTATACATTCATTGAACTTCAAATTTTCACACATTGTACAGTTTATTTTTTAATAATTCTTCTAGACTTGTCCAAAAGCGTTTCGAGTAATGGCATCGCCAGAATATATGTTCAACACTATCTTTAACTTCTAAACAAAAATCACAATCAATACTGTTTACAATTCCCATTTCCTTTAAAACAATATTTGTTCCAATGATTCTATGTAATATACGAAATTGTAGCCACTTTAGTTTTATGTCTTTAATTTTATGAAGTTTGTTATAAGCTTTTACCCAACTAATATTTGTTCCCAGTTTCTCAGACCACTTGTGACAGGATTTCGGGGTTGTATCATCAAATGCTAGAACATCATAGTATCGCTGTGATCCTTTAGGTGTGGAGTATATTATTTTTAATGCCCCTGGTGTATCAGGAAAACTGTGGGTTGTTGGAACATTAAGACCTACCTGTTCCATGTATTTTTGATTGCTCTTAAGCAACCATTGTATGCCAGAAAATGTACATTCAGTTCATATTTTCCACAAAATTCGTTTTGTGTAAGAAAGTGTCCATTGTCATTCAGAAAATGCGAAACACAGTATACACCTTTATCAACCCAGTCTCTATGATTTATAGTACTATTTCCAATCTTAAATTTTTCGTTATAGAAGACTGGTTCTGACAGAAGGTCAATATCTGATTAGGTGTAACCTGACAACAAAATTCTCTGTAAGCCACGAAAGTGTGTTTCCAAAATGAATTATTATTACATTTACGCAATGCATATATGGGTCCATATCTTTCTAATTCAGTGAAAAATAGGAACATTTCAATTGAAATGTTTTTCCATTTATGCTTTGTAATTTTAAATCTTCTTATCCAGGTGAGTTTTAATGCTTGACTATATTTTCTTATGTCTGGTATGTTTAAACCACCTTCTTTAACACTTTTTGTTGCTGTTTTTCTATTCACTTTGTCTCTTTTTCCATTCCATATAAACTGAAAACACATCCTCTGGCAACTATTAATAAAATCATCAGGAGTATTTGGGAGCAAGATCCACAGGTGAATAAGTTTAGATAAGATAAGAGATTTTAACACCGCAACACGTCCCATAGGTGTGATATTTCTTTTTATCCATATTTTGAATAAGGACTTCAGTTCGGAGAGTTTCTCTGCATAATTTATTTTATCACAATCTTTCAAGTCGTTTGTAAACCATATTCCTAATATTTTAAATCTTTCTGGATTCCATTTAATGTTTAGGTGTTGCATATATTTTGTTTTTGAATGTTTTTTGTTTCCTAACCATATAGCTTGTGTTTTTTGTGTGTTCATGAAAAGTCCTGAAAACGTGCCAAATTGTTCTACATGTCGAATAGATCTTTCAAACGATACACGGTCCCCAGTATTCATCAACTGTGCATCGTCAGCAAATTGTGATATTTTATGGTCTTTATCATTTATCTTTATACCTTTTATATCATTATCCTCTCTAATCATAATAGCGAAAATTTCTACACATAATATAAACAAATAAGGAGAGAGTGGGTCACCCTGTCTACAACCTCTTTCTACAAAGAACCATTCTGTCGTTTGACCGTTGACTATAACAGTTGACTTTATTCTGTTATAAAATGTCTGTATCCATCTACATATATTGTCTCCAAATCCATATGCGCTCAAAGCTTTAAATAAAAAGTTCCAGTCAAGTGAATCAAACGCTTTCTCAAAATCTAAGCAAATCAGAAGTCCAGGTAATTGTCGTGTTTCTAGGTAATCAGTTAAATCGTATATGAGTCTTATATTGTCTCCCAGGTATCTGTTTGCAACAAAACCTGTCTGGTCTTCGTCAACTAATTTTGTAAGAACCATCTTTATTCTATTTGCAATGCACGTCGATCCAATTTTATATAAAACATTTAGAAGTGAGATGGGTCTCCAGTTCTTTATATATTCTCTAGATTTGTCTGGTTTCGGGATACACGTTATGATTCCTTCTTTCTGAGTGGCCGAAAGTTCTCCATCTTTCATTGATTGGTTCAGAGCACGCACTACAAAAGGACCCAGTTTATTCAAAACAAATTTATAAAATTCCGCTCCAAATCCATCTGTGCCAGGACTCTTTCCATTTTTCATATTTTTTAACGCTAAACTAGCTTCTTCTAAGCTTATTTCTCCTTCCAATAAATTACTTTCATCATCAGATAGTGTAGGCAGCTCACTAACTAAATCCCTTATATTGCATGCATCAAAAGTTTTCTGTGTGTATAGATTTCTATAATGAGAATTAACTTCTTGATTTATCTTTATTGGTTCTTTTGTTAGTGTTCCATTATGATCTGTCAGTTTGGCCATGCTCTTATTCACATAATGTCTTTTTTCTAAATTACAAAAATAATTGGTTACCTTTTCTCCTTCTGCTATCCATTCTGCTCTTGATCTCAATATAATGCCTTGTATTTTTTTCTCTCTCAAAGACTCTAATTCCTGATGTTTTTCTTTTAATAATTTCATATCTTCTTCTGTTCTGTTTTCTTTTTTTTTTCCAAAAGATCAATTCCTTTTAATATTTCTTCTTCTTTTTCTTTTGCATTTTTTTTCTTCATTGTGGTATAAGCTATAGTTTTAGATCTCATTTTCATGAGCATGAAGTCTATGAATACCTTATCTGAGACTATTAATTCAATGTTCATAGACGAAATTCTGTGAAGGGTCTCCGTATCGTACTGTTCTGTAGAATATTCGCATATAATTTCATCTGTTAGTTTATTAATTTTGTCTATAAACTGCTTATCTCTGAGTAAACTACAGTTAAATTTCCAAAATGTATTACGTTTTATATTTTCACCAAATCTTAGTTTCAAAATAATCATTGAGTGTTTTTTTTTGTTTTTTTGTTGTTGTTGTTTTTTTCAAATTGGTTCCCTCTGGCCCCCTCCTCCACACACACACACACACACACACACACACACACACACACACACACCCTCCACCCCCCACTCCTCCAACTGTCAGGCTGTGTGATAAATGAGACAATCGATTAGCACCTTTCTCCAAGGTATTTGGTTGTGTGTCTGAAGAGGTTTCTTTGTGTGTGGAGATCCTTTTTTTTTTTTTTTTTTTTTTTTTTTTTCTTCTTTTCTTTCGTACAATTTTTATTATAGAAAATTACGTTAATTACTTTAAATGCGCATCGTGTTTGCTAAATTGTTATTTTGAAAGAAAAAAAAATACAAACACTTTTTTATTAGTTATTTTCTTCTTTTTTTATTTTAATTTTTTTTTTTTTAAATAGTAGTAGTTTTTGTTTTGTTTTTATTATTAAGATGATCACGTCAATTGCTTTAAAAGCACATCAAGTTTGCCGTGTTTTTATTTAAAAAAAAAAAAAAAACCGGAAGAGAGAGGGAGAGAGACAGACAGACAGACAGACAGACAGTCAGAGACAGACAGACAGACACCCCAAAACTACCAACCTGTTATAAATGACGCTAACGGTTATCACCTTTCTTCAAGGGACATAAGGCTTTGATTGTGTCTGAAGGACTTTGTTGTTTGTTTGTTTGTTTTCTTTCTCTGTGCGTGTGTGTGTGTGTGTGTGTGTGTGTGTGTGTGTGTGTGTGTGTGTGTAGCGCAAATATTTTGTTGTTGTTGTTGTTGTTTTAAGGTGAAATTGACGATAACTATGCGTCAGATGTGCCACGTATTCTCTCTCTCTCTCTCTCTCTCTCTCTGTGTGTGTGTGTGTGTGTGTGTGTGTGTGTGTGTGTGTGTGTGTGTTTTACGTGAAAGACGTTAACAACGACATTAAGTGCGTGTCATGTTGTTGTTTATGTGTGTCTCATATCCTTTATCCAAAGCGCCTCAGCCCCCCCCCCCCCGCACCCCCCCCCCCGGACCCCCCTAGACCCCCCACCCTGTCCCCCACCTTGTCCCCCACCCCCCATCCCCCTCTCCACCTTCCTTTAGAAAAAACCGGATGCTTTGTCTGTGTGTTTTGTCTGTTTTGCCTACCTTTCTACCCGTCTGTGTATCTGCCTGTCTCTCTGTCTCCGTCTCTGTCTCTCTCTCTCTCATAATTATCTGTGTCTGTCTGTTTGTCTGTCTGTCTCTCTGTCTCTCTCGGTTTCTCTCTGTCTGTCTCTGTCTGTCTGTCTCTCTCTCGCCCTCCCTACCTCCCTCTCTCTCATTTCTGTGTATGTCTGTTTGTCTCTCTGTCTCTGTCTGTCTGTCTGTCTCTGTCTCTGTCTGTCTGTCCGTCTGTATGTCTCTCTGTCTCTGTCTGTCTCTGTCTGTCTGTCTCTCTGTGTGTCTCTCTCGGTTTCTCTCTTTGTGTCTCTGTCTCTCTCCACTCTCCCTCCCTCCTTCTCATCTCTCTGTGTCTGTCTGTCTGTCTGTGTGTCTCTCTGCCCGTCTCTCGTTCTCCATACACCCCCCCCCCACCACCACCACCCCCCCCACACACACACACATACACACACTCCCTCCCCCCTCCCGTCCCCGCCTCCTCTCTCTCTCTCTCATTCTCTTCTAGCAGATTGCATGCTCTCCCAATCATGTTCCTGGCCACGATACATTGGATCTGCTTTCTGTGTGTGTGTGTGTGTGTGTGTGTGTGTGTGTGTGTGTGTGTGTGTGTGTGTGTAGACCCAGTGACAATGTATTTTCAGTGTGCAGAGGTGTCTCAGGCCATTCTCTCTCTCTCTCTCTCTCTCTCTCTCTCTCTCTCTCTGCCTGTCTGTCTCTGTCTCTCCATGTCTTGATCTTTACCTCCTACATTTTCATTAAGGTTACACACACACACACACACACACACACACACACACACACTCACACTCACACTCACACTCACTTATGTATATATATATATATATATATATATATATATATATATATATATATATATATATATATATAT
>NC_134897.1:35971723-35976723 GCF_041734735.1 Babylonia areolata
TAATTAGTAATAATAATAATAATAATAATAATAATAATATCATATTTCACGCTAATCTTGTGTTACAACATTACAAAGTTGGTAAACAATGATATCATTCTTTCTTTGGAAGGGAGATGTTACAATGTTACAAAGTTGGTAAAACAATGATATCATTCTTTCTTTGGAAGGGAGATGTTACAATGTTACAAAGTTGGTAAAACAATGATATCATTCTTTCTTTGGAAGGGAGATGTTACAATGTTACAAAGTTGGTGTGCACATGTCAAATGATGGGTATAAGGACAGGTCCGGTGCATCCTTATTTGAGGAAGTGTCTAGGTTTGTTCCAGTGTCCTTTCACGCAGTGAACCCCTTCGGACACGAGGGAGGGGAGTGGGGGGGGGGGGGGGGTGTTGGTAAAACAATGATATTATTCTTTCTTTGGAAGGGAGATTTTACAACGTTACAAAGTTGGTAAACAATGATATCATTCTTTCTTTGGAAGGGAGATGTTACAATGTTACAAAGTTGGTAAAACAATGATATCATTCTTTCTTTGGAAGGGAGATGTTACAATGTTACAAAGTTGGTAAAACAGTGATATCATTCTTTCTTTGGAAGGGAGATGTTACAATGTTACAAAGTTGGTAAAACAATGATATCATTCTTTCTTTGGAAGGGAGATGTTACAATGTTACAAACTTGGTAAACAATTATATTATTCTTTCTTTGGAAGGGAGATGTTACAATGTTACAAAGTTGGTAAACAATTATATTTTTCTTTCTTTGGAAGGGAGATGTTACAATGTTACAAAGTTGGTAAAACAGTGATATGATTCTTTCTTTGGAAGGGAGATGTTACAATGTTACAAAGTTGGTAAACAATGATATTTTTCTTTCTTTGGAAGGGAGATTTTACAACGTTACAAAGTTGATAAACAATGATATCATTCTTTCTTTGGAAGGGAGATGTTACAATGTTACATAGTTGGTAAAACAATGATATGATTCTTTCTTTGGAAGGGAGATGTTACAATGTTACAAAGTTGGTGTGCACATGTCAAATGATGGGTATAAGGACAGGTCCGGTGTTTCCTTTTTTGAGGAAGTTTCTGGGTTTGTTCCAATGTACCTTTTATTTACCTGTGTGCTGGTTGAATCGGTAGCGTAAGCAGCACTGACTTGAAGTTGTGTACCTTGTGAATGGAGGAGAGAGTTACCACTCTTTACTATTCGTTAATCATTTCATCTCCTGGCCTCATTATTTGTTAATTTCTTGGTAAACAATAATATTATTCTTTCTTTGGAAGGGAGATGTTACAAAAAAAAGTTGGTAAATAATAGTTGTTATACTTCCTTTGGCAGGGAACTGTTTTAAGGGAACTAACCGGGTTTGGTTAGTACATTGTATTGGAGAGTTACGTCGCTTGAGTCAGAACCAAAAAAAAAAAAAGGTTGACTTCAATTCACTGTCTCATTGTGTAAACTAGTCACAACAGTACAACACGCGCCCCGCTCATCCATCCAATGCAACACCACAACATGTTGACACTCTGTGTTTCGTGAGTGGAAGCAGAGTCGAGACATGAATTTTGACAGAGCTGAAAAATGCGCCGGGAGCAAACAACTCGAGTTGAAAAAAAAAAAGAAGAAAAAAAAGGAAATTTGATGAACCTCTTCCACCATCCACCACCGTCGTCGTCGTCTTCTTTTTCCACCTTGCACTTACACCTCTCTCCAGCAACCCCCCACCCCCCACTCCCACCCACCCCCACCCCCACCCCGCCCCCCTCACCTCACTCCCCACAACCCTCACCTCCCACCACGCACCTGTCCTGTTCCTTCATCCCCCAATAACTCTCTCTCTCTCTCCCTGTCTCTCTGATCACTCTCCCTCCTCTGTCTCTCTGTCTCTGTCTGTCTTTCTCTCATTTCTCTCTGTCTGTCTGCCTGTCTGTCTGTCTCTCTCTCTCTTTCTCTCACAAACGCAGGAAAGCAGACACATACACACACTAATACACACACAGAGACACAACTACACACAAGTACACACGCACACACACACACACACACACACACACACACACACACACGCACACAAACACACACACACACACACACGCACACAAACACACACACACACACACGCACTCACACTCACACTCGCCTCTCTATCTCTCTTTCATCGCCAGCGCGAGTTTTCTTTCTTTCTTTCTTTTCAGTGTTGTGCAGGATTTCACGAATCATTTGTATTCATAATAGCAAGTTCTGATTAAATCTTTCCCCGTTTGAGCCGTCGATACAAAGACATATCCATTCCTTTTTCTTTTTTTTTTTCTTTTCTTTTTTTTGTTTTGTTTTTTGGGATGTGGCCATCTTATATGACTCAAGCGGTTATAATTGTCTGGCGTGGCAATTGTGTGGAACGGTGATGAGCCGCTGATGAATTTTGCTTTCCCTTTTGAAGCTGCCAAGATTGATGTTTATGCGATGTGCTTTTTTTCTTCTTTTTTCTTTCTTTCTTTCTTTTTTTTTTTTTTTTTTTGCGTCAGACACGTTCCTTAGAAGAGAGAAAAGGGGGAAAGGGGTGTGTGGGGGGGGGGGGGGGGGGGGGGGGGGGGTGGGGGGGGGGGGGGGGGGGGGGGGGAGAGGGGGACAGAAAAGAACTTGAACTAAAAACTCTTGAAAGCCTGTGTCAAAAGGGAATGGGGGCGGTGGTGGTGGCGGAGGAGGAGGAGGAAGAGGGGGCGAATATTGGAGAGAGAGAGAGGGGGTGTGGGGTGGGGGGCTGGGGAGAGAGAGAGAGAGAGAGAGAGAGAGAGAGAGACGGGGGGTGGTAGGGGAGCGAACAATCAAACAGGCAAACAGACAGACAGACGGACAGACACGGAAAGAGATATATAATGAAAAAAAAAGAAAAAAAAAGAAAGTTGCTTACATCCAGGAGAGTGGTGTGATACAGTGCAATATAGAGCGATAGGTTGGTAGGTAGGTCCAGAAAGCCAGCCGGGCTAAACTGTAGCTGGTCCTCTGGTTTCCCATGACCTTAAGTTAACTGCATGATACCCCCTACCCCCACCCCCCACACCCCCCGACCCCCCACGCCCCCATCCCTTCGTCAGAGACGGTCTGTTTCAGCATTTGATACAACAGCTTTTTGTATTGTATTGTATTGTATTGTATTGTATTGTATTGTATTATTCTTTTTTTTGTCACAACAAATTTCTTTGTGTGAAATTCGGGTTTGCTGTCCCCCCCCCCCCCCCCCCCCCCCGCAGGCAGGAAGAGCGCGTCGCTGCTCTGAGAGCGCCTTCCCATTATTATTTTCACTTTGATACCGATACTGTGATGAATACCTGCATCTTCGCCCTCCCCCTCCTCCTCTTCCCCCTCTTCCTTCTTCTTCTTCTTCTTTTCACTTTGATACCGATACTGTGAGGTATACCTGCATCTTCTCCCTCCCCCCCCTCCTCCTCCTCCTCCCCCCTCTTCCTTCTTCTTCTTCTTCTTCTTCTTCTTCTTCTTCTTTTTTACACTTTGATACCGATACTGTGAGGTATACCTGCATCTTCCCCCTCCTCCTCTTCCTCTTCCTCCTCCTCCTCTTCCTCCTTCTTCTTCTTCTCCTTCTCCTTCTTCTTCTTCTTCTTCTTTTACACTTTGATACCGATACTGTGAGGTATACCTGCATCTTCCCCCTCCTCCTCCTCCTCTTCCTCCTCCTCCTTCTCCTTCTTCTTCTTCTTCTCCTTCTCACTTTGATACCGATACTGTGAGGTATACCTGCATCTTCCCCCTCCTCCTCTTCCTCTTCCTCCTCCTCCTCTTCCTCCTTCTTCTCCTTCTTCTTCTTCTTCTTCTTCTCTTCTTCCTCTTCTTTATTTCGTTTTTTTTTTTTTTTTTTTTTGGGGGGGGGGGGGGGGGGGGGGGGGTTCTTTCCCTTTTTCTTTCCATTGTTGCTTCTTCCACGTCTTTCACTTACTCCTTATGTTATGGTTTTGTATATGAAAATGATTTTCTCTTTTTCATGCTGGGAGCTTCACAGTGACGTTTCATTGCAAAACTGATGATGATGTTGATGTTGATGATGATGATGATGATGTTGATCATTTATTCTTGAATTATCACGACAATGGTTTGTAATGTTGGCAATGATAATGATGACCTCCTGCTGTTACTTTTGATGATAGTGATGATGAATGATGATGATGATCAAGATGAGGATGAAAGTGGTAGTGGTGGTGGTGGTAGTGATGATGATGATGATGGTGATGAGGATGAAAATGGTGGTGAGCCTTGCACGCACACACACGCACACACGCACACACACACACACACACACACACACACACACACACACACACACACACACACACACACACACACACGCATACATATACAAGTTTGTTCATGTTGTCATTCAGTACTAATGCAAATGATGGATGACGTTTTCACACTGAAATTGCTGTATTGTGAAATCAACACGACTTCTGTATACATGTTTATATGACACAACTGTTTCACTGAACTGCATTTCGTTTCCACGAATCCAATCTTTTTTTTCTTTTTTTTCTTTTTTTTTTTGAGGCTGACGGATAAAAAGTAAATAAACCAATACGATACTATGCAACAGAATACAACATGATACAGTATAGAATACAATATACAGTTCAATACAATACATTATAACACAACACAACACAGCTGTCTGTGAACTGTATTGCATCAATTTATTTACTGTTGTTTGTAATCCCTCAGCTTATTCTAAACAAGATTTTTTTTTCAATCCGCTCATCTAATTTCTTACTTGTCTTGTCCTACCCCCCCCCCCCCCCCCCCCACACACATACATACATACAACTCCCTCAACCCCCTCCCAACCCCCTTTCCCGTCCCCGCAACCCCCCCCCCCCCCCCCCCCCTCCGTCCGTCCACTAACTGACCCCACCGACCACCCTACCAAAAACCCTGATTGACCTCACCCCCTCCACCGTGTTTGAAACGGCACACACACACAC
>NC_134897.1:35981723-35991723 GCF_041734735.1 Babylonia areolata
CGAGAGAGTGGGGGTGTAACTTGGGCAGGACAATCTCCGCTACAGTCGAATTATACTGACCAGAGGGTCGGGACAGCAAGGTACCTCCTCTGCTGTTCTGATGGTCATTGTCGGACTCTACTGACTATGATACATGTTGATGCTAACACGTTTGTTTGTTTCACGTCAGATTCAGATGGGCTAGACGGCATCACGCTGGGCCAGCCTCGCAGCAGAGAGCATCGCCCAGGTCACCGCAACGGCAGCTCCAGTTGTTACAGACAGTCGTTCTCCTCCTCCCTCCTTCTCCTCCTGCTCCTCCTCCTCTCCTCTCTCCTCCTTCACCACCACCACCACCACCTCCTCCTCTCCTGGGACGTCCTCCGCCCCGGCAGCAGATCGAGCTGTGACGGTGGACTCTGATCGCTGTGTCGTGTTGCGTTTGATTGTGTGTGTGTGTGTGTGTGTGTGTGTGTGTGTGTGTGTGTGTGTGTGTGTTGGTAACCAGTGGTCCTTCAGGTGGTTTTGAACGACCTCAAAGCAACCCCCTGATTTTTTTTTTTTTTTCAAAGAGTTTGACATCACAGCACGGATTGTGGAAGTGTCTTGTATATTGCTAACCAGCAGACCTCCAAGCGGTTTTAAACCACCTCAAAGAAAGCCCCTAAGTTTGTTTTTGTTGTTGTTGTTGTTGTTGTTGTTGTTTTAAGAGTCTGACAGCAGAGCACGGAGTGAGGAAGTGTATTGGTAACCAACGCCCTTCAGGTGGTTTTGAACGACGTCAAAGCAACCAGCTGTTTATTTTATTTTATTTTATTTTATTTATCTTTTTTTTTTTTTTTTTCAAAGGGCATCACAGTCTGGGGGTGTGGAAGTGTCTTGTGTGGTGGTAACCAGCTCAAAGCAACCCCCTGATTTTTTTGATTTTTTTTTTCTTTATTCAAAGCGTCTGACATCACAGCACGGGGGTGTGGAAGTGTGGTGTGTGGTGGTAACCAGCAGTCCTTCGGGTGGTTTGAATCAACCTCAGGCACGTCCGTAAGTTATGTGCTATTTTTTTTTGTTTTGTTTTCTTTTGTTGTTTTTGTTCAGAGAGTCTGACAGCTCAACAGGGAGAGGGCGAGGGGGGGAGAGGGGCGTGGGAGGGGGGGGGTTGCTGTCTGCAGGGAGACTGTGTTCGTGGAAGAACGATGCCTTCAGGACGGAACGATCAAGAGAGCTAGACTTCCGCGCATACACAGACTTAAAAAAAAAAAAAATCACAGTGCTAGTAGGAGTGACACATCATCATGGACACACTTTTATCAGCATTTTGTTTGCTTGTTTGTTAAAAGAAGGCTTTAGGTAGGTGGATGGGGGTGACAGTGTCAAGCATTGGAACAAAATTGTCAATCAGTGTCTGATTGATGCGGATTTCGAAGACTCCTATGTAAAAGAGAAAAAAAAGAAAGAAAAAGAAATGTATATATTGTTATCTCAGCTGGCGTTGAACTCCTATGTCTCAGCTAAAGTGTGATCGTCGTCGTCGTCGTTATCGTCACAGTCGTCGCCGTGCTTGCTGATCGAGAAGAGGATTTCAACGATTCTTCTTCCAAGGCATTATGGAGGAAATTAATGTGAGAGGCTTGATAAATTATGTGACTACTGGCCTCTGTTTTTTTGTTTTGTTTGTTATTGGTGGTTTTGTTTTGGTATGTGAAGGAAATACAACTCATGCTTACGGATTCAACTGAATTTGAAGAAGGGCGTGGTGATGACCAGTGTCGGCACATATTTTCCCCGTGTTGTTAAAACAAACACACAAAACAAAACAAAAACGGTTGCGGCACTTCACCGGTTCGTCACAACAGAGTTTCCCACTGTTACCCTCGCCCCCCCCCTGGACTCTCGTACGGGAGTCCAACAAACAAGCCTGTGGTCAACGTACTGGTTACCAGTGATAAACATGCTGACAGAAAAACAACAACAACACGTTACCTGCGTTACTGTACAGTGTGTGAATTCCTCTTGAATTTATCCATGTAGGCATGATTTCCACCAAAAAAACTTATTTTTCTTTTTCTTCTTTTTTTTGTTTTTTTGGACGTCAGTTTCAGCTACTCCCTGTTTTTAGATGTAGGTGGTGTCTGAAATTTGTGGGTTAGTGATCTGCCAGATTGTATATATATATATATATATATATATATATATATATATATATATATATATATATATATATATATATATATCTTGGGCAACACTGAACCTCCCCCCCCCCCCACACACACACACACCAACTCCTCCTACACACACACACACCACACCACACCCCCATCTTCCGTGATGACTGATACCACAGGGGTGACATTGGTGGTCTTGTGTGTTGGTTTGTGTGATAAACTATGAACTACTTGAGTGTGTCTTACGCCGTAGTTTTAAAACGGTGTTGTTGTTGTTTTGTCTTTTCTTTTATTTGAGTATGGTCCTTCAAACCGGTTCCTTCATGTCCACAGGTTGGCTCGAACGGAATGGAGAAAATTGTATGGCCACATCATTCAGAACACACGTTGTCTTGTTTCACAAGATTTTTGTGTTTGTTTGTTTTCTGTTGTTGGTTTGTTTGTTTTTTTGTTGTTTTTTTTTGTTTTTTTTTCTAGTGACTTCATCAGTTCGTAAGGGTAACGAATTATTTCTTTTGTTTTGTGAACACCTTCAGTTTGACATCTTGGGGATATGAACCTCTGTCTTTGTGTGTGTGTGTGTGTGTGTGTGTGTGTGTGTGTGTGTGTGTGTGTGTGTGTGTGTCGAAATTGACCTGTCATGTTTGTCTGTTATTTATCTATGTATTCATTTTTTTTCTTTCTTTCTTTTTAGCTCTCTCTCTTTCTCTCTCTCAACCCACTGTTCATGTCTCTGTCTATGTCTCTGCTCCCCATCCCCACCCCCACCCCCACACCCCACCCAGCCCCCAACCCACCCCCAAACCCCCTGTTCAACTATTGTTCTTTTTAAACATCGAGACACCGATGTTTGCTGCGCGAAAAGAGTACAACATTACGGGTTTATCAGATTGTATGTGTGGTAGGACACCATTTAGTCACTGTGGATATACATATTTCAGCGGATCACGCTCATAGCCATCAGCTAACTTATATATTTATTTATAATGATACTAATCAACTGATCGTAACAAGGGATAACTAGTTTTTGTTTCCGTGTGTGTGTTTTTGTTGTTGTTGTTGTTGTTTTTAATTTCATCACGAGTTGTTTACATAATATTTTTTTCCTACCTGCGTAACGCTGGGACAAACCTGTGTCAGTTTCTGTCTAATAGAACAGTGCAAATAAAAGGTTGGTGTCCTGTTCAGAGAGTGTTATCAATCGCGATGATAAGCTTTAAAAAAAAAAAAAAAATTGGCCTGAAAATTATGAGTTTATTATGACTGCCCACCATTTGACAGATCGTCGCACAAAACAAATGTCTATTTTCATGGTTGTTTTGTTTGTTTGTTTGTTTGGGGTTTTTTATTTTATTTTATTTTTTTTTTACAAATATAAAGCATGTTATTGCCTCTGCCCATCTGTGCAAAAATAGATAGTTCAGCCAGCAACTCATCGTCTTATTTTTTTGAAATCTCGTCTCACATTATTTTTCATAGAATATTTATTCCCTGTAAGTTACTTATGAACTTTATGAAAAAAAAAAGGTAGTAAAATAGTTCCCAGTTTTAACGACAGTTCTTTTTAAACTTCATATCAGACATAATGTCACATCATTGTATTTCCAACAACAACAACAACAACAAAAATAATGTGTATGAATAACAATAATAAAATGGAATAGATAAATGGATAAAGAAATAAATGAATAAATGAATATATAATTATTATAGATAGATAAGTAAAAAAAAAGTAAAAGAATAAACGAATAAAGAGATAGATAAATGAATAAATCATCGACTTTCATCATCTTTTGAAACAGCTAACGATGGCGACGAGAAACCTGATATTTACCGTATGGTGTTAATTCCCCGAGGCCATTTTAGTTTGCGAAGGTATCATGATTATTCTTTGTAGTCTGTTTCTTGCATGCTTCCTGGTCCTTTGTTCTTATTTACATTGTTTGGTGTGGGTTTTTTTTGTTTTTTTGTGTGTGTGTTTTGTTATTTGTTTTTATGGGTTTTTTTTTTTCAACTCAGCCGTATGATTTTTTGTTGTTGTTTTTTTTGCGCACAAAACGACAAAAATACGGTGATATCCGCATATTTCTTCATATTATTTTTTTCATAATATTTTTTTTTCTTTTTTTTAATTTCAAATGAGTCGTGCATTTTTTGTGGTCTTCTTTGTTTTGTTTTGCTCTTTTCTCTCACTCGCTCTGCTCATGTGTTATATATATATATATATATATATATATATATATATATATATATATATATATATATATACTCTCACTCACTGTCATCATGTGTCTCACACACACACACACACACACACACACACACACACACACATACATGTCTGCGGCCGACTGTCTCTGGCAAGACTGGCGAAAGAAATAGGGAAGGAAGAGAGTGTGGGTGGGTGGGGTATTCATTTCGATAATCCGGACAAGAGCACGGATCAAGATCAGACAACCACTTGGAAAGAGCTGCAAAAGATTTTATTGTGTAAGCAAACCGATAAGAGTTGTCGTTCTTGATGGTTCCATTTGACTTGCACAATGATGCTTTCTGTTTGTTTGTTTGTTTATTTATTAGTATCTTCTTCTTCTTCTTCTTCTTCTTCTTCTTCTTCTTCTTCTGCGTTCATGGGCTGCAACTCCCACGTTCACTCGTATATACACGAGTGGGCTTTTATGTTCTTGACCGTTTTTACCCCGCCATGTAGGCAGCCATATTCCGCTTTCCGAGGTGTACATGCTGGGTATGTACTTGTTTCCATAACCTACCGAACGTTGACATGGATTACAGGATCTTTAACGCGCGTATTTGATCTTTTGCTTGCGTATATACACGAAGTGGGTTCAAGCACTAGCAGGTCTGCACATATGTTGACCTGGGAGATCGGAAAAAATCTCCACCCTTTACCCACCAGGCGCCGTCACCGAGATTCGAACCCAGGACCCTCAGATTGAAAGTCCAACGTTTTAACCATTCGGCTATTGCGCCCGTCTATTAGTATTTTGCTAAGCTTCTGTTTTTTTCTTTTTTTAAATGTTCCCTTTTTTAAAGAGGGCTTTTATTTCATTTTGTTTGATTGATTGATATGTTCATTTACTGATTGATTTGTTTATTGATCGATCGATTGATTGATCGATCAGTTCACTATCTATTTTATATACATCCCTGTTTATTCATTTTTCGTTATGTAAATCACCTTCAGTTCGCCTGTTTATTTATCTATTCCAAATGTTGAGTTTTGTCTTCTGCTGGGACTTCGAATTAACTGGCGTTTTTTTGTTTTTGTTTTTTGTTGTTGTTGTTTTTTTTGTTTGTTTTTTGTTTTTTCGTCTTTTAGACTGATGTATGTTTAAAGCTATTTTGCGTTGTTTATTACTAGTAAGAGTTCGAACTCTCTCTCTCTCTCTCTCTGTGTGTGTGTGTGTGTGTGTGTGTGTGTGTGTGTGTGTGTGTGTGTGTGTGTGTGTGTGTGTAAATAGCCATGTCTTCGATGTGTCACTAAACGTTTTCTTTGTATGGTATGCGGAATACCGAACAACTATTGTATCGCAGGAGCGGAAATAATTTTGAACACCCACGTCATAATGATCATGATACTAAAAATGATAATGATGATCGTTTGCTCTGTGTGTTGTACGGGAAAAAACAACTTGATAACTATTTTAATTGTAGGAATGGAAAACAATTTTGTGAACACCCATGTTGTAGTAATAATGATAATAAAAAATAAATAGTGTCCGTGATGATGACGGTGCTGATGACTCGACTATGTTGACGCTGACGATGATGACGACGATTATCGATGGACACAGGTGATGATGATGATGATGACTTTCAAACAGCACACGATAAGCCGAGAGATCCATGGCCAACAAGTTTTACCTCAGCTTCAATCATACTAAACACTTTCTTATGCTGACGCGATCATAACTTAGAAAAAAAACAAAAAACAAAAAAAAACCCAGAGCGCTTCTTATTCACTGCTGCAATCCATTGGGAAAGGAAAGAGAAAGGGGGTGGGGGGGTGGGGGGGTAGGGGTTGGGCGGGTGAGGGCGGGGCTGTCTGGAAAAGGAGTGAGGGGTGGCGGAGGAGGAGGCAGTGTGTGTATGGTGGGGTGGAGGAGAGATTCGGGGGAGGGCGGAGGGGGGGGGGGGGGGGGTCTGGGGAGGGGGAGACGCTGGGTGTAATGATAAAGATAAGGGTGGGACAGGAATCCATGCAGGGTCCTTCTCCTTCTTCTTCTTCTTCTTCTGCGTTCGTGGGCTGCAACTCCCACGTTCACTCGTATGTACACGAGTGGGCTTTCGACGTGTATGACCGTTTTTTTTGTTTGTTTTTTTCACCCGGCCAAGTAGGCAGCCATACTCCGCTTTCGGGGTGTGTGCATGCTGGGTATGTTCTTGTTTCCTGCACAACCCACCGAACGTTGACATGGATATACAGGATCTTTAACGTGCCGTATTTGATCTTCTACTTGCCGTATAAACACGAAGTGGGTTCAGGCACTAAGCAGGTCTGCACATATTATGTTGACCTGGGAGATCGGTAAAATCTCCACTGTGATTCGAACCCGGGACCCCCAGATTGAAAGTCCAACGCTTTAACCACTCGGCTATTGCGCCCCGTCAACCTGTAGGGTCCAGTTCACGGGGATTGACTTTTTCGAAAGTCGGGCGTAAAGCAAAACGCATGTCCGCGTTGCATGAGACAACCTTTGCGGCGCTTAGTTTGTTCAGCACAGTTTTAAGACAGTTCTTAACTATATGGAATTTACCCGTGAAGTTAGGAACGTTCCTAACGATAATGAACAAACAACTAGGCATGGAGATGAAATGATGAGCAAATGGTAAAGTGTGGTAACTCTCTCCATTCACAAGGTACACATCTTCAAGTCAGTGCTGTTTACGCTACGGATTCAGCTAGCATACAGGAAATAAAAAGGTGCATTGGAACAAGTCCAGACACTTCCTAAAAAAAATAAAAAAAATAAAAAATAAAAATAAAAAAGGAAGCGTCGGGCCTGTCCTTATACCGATCATCTGGCATGTGCACACAGCAGCAAAGACCGAAGAAATGTGCAAACACAAATAAGCTTTTATTCAAGACTGGCATCTTGAACAAGCCACACAGAACACATGGACAATACAAAACAAACACATCATTGCCTCAATGGTTTTTCAACTGGAAATGAACAAACAGTTAGGCATGGAGATGAAATGATTAACAAATAGTAAAGAGTGGTATCTCTCTACATTCACAAGTCGGTGCTGCTTACGCTACCGATTCAGCTAGCACACAGGTAAATAAATCTGTCCATTCACAAGGTACACAACTTCAAGTCAGTGCTGATTTCGCTACCGATTCAGCTAGCACACAGGTAAATAAATCTCTCCATTCACAAGGTACACAACTTCAGGTCAGTGCTGCTTGCGCCACCGATTCAGCTAGCATAGAGGTATCTAGATAAAACAAGCAAACTTAGCGCTGCTAGATTTCGCTCAGGCAACTCACCCCAGCTGGACTTAGAACGTGGAGATTTTTTTTTTTTTTTTTTACCACCCCGCAGGATTGACCCCATGGATCTGGCGGGAAGGTCTGACAACGAACGTCCAGGACTTCTCATCAGTTTATTATCAAGAAAGGGTTGTTTTCCAAGAGTAAGCTTCCGTGTGCTTGGTGGGGTGACAGTTGCGTTTTTTGGTTTTTGTTTGGCTTGACGCTGTGTTGGGCATAAAAAAAAAAAATCAACATGTTTTGTTGTGTCTGGAGGACTTCGCTAACATGTACGTGCTGCGATCGTGTGGCGTACATACACTAGGTTGACAACGCACGCCACCCAAGTCACTGTAATGTTTTGAAAAAAAACCCACAAAACAAACAAAAAACAAGCAAACAAACACCAGTGACAAACTTTCGTAATGTCAGCGGCACTTGTCATGCTACAGGAGATATAGCACCTTTTTTGTCAGTCTTGCGTGTACTTAATTTTGATTCTGACTGATTCCGTTAAAAATTAATGTGGAATCATCACCTGTCGAATGAAACTGGATTTTTTGGGTTTTTTTTTTTGTGGTTGGGTTTTTGTTTGTTCTGTTTTGTTTTTCTTTTTCAGAAGTTTGTTTCTGTCATCGTTTTACATTCTACTAAGTGCGTTCAGTCGCGAAAGATTCTTGAGAGTCGACTGTAATACTGAAAAAACAAACAAACGTGCCGTTGTTTTTTTCTGTTTTTGTTTTTGTTTTGCTTTGTTTTTTAAATTTTATTTTTTTATCGTTATTGTTTTTCCACAAAAGTCCATGCGTAAAATTGTAGTCCAGCGAAATCACTGGACAAAAAAACAAACAAAAAAAACCACAACCCCCCGAATAGTAAAGAGTGTTAACTCTCTCCATTCACAAGTGTGTGGCTTGTTCAGGATTAAAGAGGCTGTGCCAGTCTTGAATAAAAGCTAATTTGTGTTTGGACATTTCTTCTGTCTTTGCTGCTGTGTGCACATGTCAAAATGATCGGTATAAGGATAGGCCCGGCGCTTCCTTTTTGAGGAAGTGTATATGTTTGTTCCAGTGTACCTTTTATTTACCCGTGTGCTAGCTGAATCGGTAGCGTAAGCAGCACTGACTTGAAGTTGTGTACCTTGTGAATAGAGAGAGTTACCACTCTTTACTATTCGTTAATTGATTTCAAGGCCACATGGTCAACACCAGAAGCTCATGAGTCCCACTACCCTGAACGCATAAATGAATGCATGCGGTGTATAATATATGCATACATACTAAAAGCTGAAGAACGGTTCACCACATACACCGAATGGTTGAAGCGATATGATATACTTATTAGCTTTGCCTTCTTGGCAATTTTTTGCTTGTGTTATTTTGGTTGCTTTTTTGTGCGTTTCTTTTTTTCAATTTTAATTTTTGGTACGCTGTGAGAGTAACGACCTGATGAAGAAGGAGAATCTTCACGAATAATGACTTATTGATGCTCTCGGTCTGTTTGTTTGTTTTAGTGTGCATTGTTTTGTTCCGGCTTTTGCTTTTGGCATTTTTTTTTTTTTTTTTTTTTTTGCGTTGTATTGTATGTTGTGAGCGAAGCAACTTGAGGGGGGGGGGGGGGGGGGGGGGAGGAACCAGAATCCAACACAAACTGGAGCAGTTGATATCATCAGCGTGACCTACTTTCCTCGCTGAGTTTGTAATGTGCGTCTTTTTTTGGTTTGGTGGGAGGTGGGGGTGGTGGGGGCTGGGGGTAGGGGGCTTTAGTTTTTAACACCCCCCCCCCCCCCACCCCCCCCCCCCTTTTTTTGTTTTGTTGTTTGTTTGTTTGTTTTTGTTGTATGTCGTGAAGGCAGCAACCCGAGGAGGAACGCGAGAATCCCAACACTAACGAAGCCGTCGAAATATGCGCACGTGGCTTACTGTGTATGTATGTTCCGCTGTGTTTCGTCCGGCTTTTGTTTAGCTTTGCTTTTGTGTGTGTGTGTGTGTGTGTGTGTGTGTGTGTGTGTGTGTGTGTGAGGGACACTGCTGGAAAAAAAAAAAAAAAAAAGAATCCATCGCAAACGGAGCAGTTGATGCATACATTTTAATAATAATAATAATAATAATAATGTACATTTATATAGCACCCTTTCTACTCTAAGAGCTCAGGGCGCTTTACATGAAAGAATAAAAAAAATATTGCAGGTTACATAAAACATTCATGACCACTCTTTCTCCAAAACTCCTTCCCCCCTCCCCCTCCCTCCCCCCTCCTCAACACACACACACACACACACACACACACACACACACACACACACTCCACGTCCAACTCTACATGCATGCCTAGTTTTCTGTGGCTGCGTCTGTATAATTTTTAA
>NC_134897.1:35996723-36006723 GCF_041734735.1 Babylonia areolata
AATATGTATTCAATGTGTTGTTTACTTCAGTTTGGTGTTTGTATTTGCTGCACATTATTTTTACATTTCGTCGTCCCTATGACATGGGCATAATTATGGCCCAGTGCATTAAATCATCTGAGTTCTCTCTCTCTCTCTCTCTCTCTCTCTCTCTCTCTCTCGCTTGCTCGCTCGCTCGCCACAAAGACCTTATACATGTGTATACAGTACATAGTTATATGTTTACTTTATGCCCGTTTTACTGAGGACAGACACTTTGACGGCGAAAAACAAAACAAAACGCTACCACTTCAAAAGCGTTCCTTTGGCTGTAATTCTGACGATCAAGACTGCGCTTGCTCAAAACCAGTACCTTTTTTTGCTTTATATTGATAACGATAGACTTTCGTGTGTTTTGAGATAACAGGGTGTCGAGAGAGTTTAACTTTTTTTTTTTTTTTTTTTTTTTTTTAAGGCAACACATTTAATATTACGAGTGATACACATCGGAAACTGCCAAACAGTTTTGTTTCCCAAGACCGTGTTTAGATAAGTATGCGTATATAATGGATCGAGAGTATTATGATGATGAAGATGATGATGATGGTGCGTGTTTGTGTGTGTGTGTGTGTGTGTGTGTGTGTGTGTGTGTGTGTGTAAACATGCTTGTATACTGATGATCATCATGTGTGTGTGTGTGTGTGTGTGTGTGTGTGTGTGTGTGTGTGTGTGTGTGTTATGCGAGTTTCTCAGATCTTACAAGTCAACTTGCATGTACGAGCGTTCATGGCAGTCTACACTCAGGGTTAGGGGGCAGGTGTTATGAGAGACTGAAGACTGAAGATGTTTTATTCATAAAAGCCATAGCCCCTTAGAAGGGGGATAAACATGAAAGTCGCGTACAAATACGTGTTATGAGAGAGAGAGAGAGAGAGAGAGAGAGAGAGAGAGAGAGAACACTGAACAGTTTAATGTCAATAGCTTTACAGCCCTAATGACATGGGGGTTCATAATACAAATTAATAACAATATGCATCAATAGTAATAATATTGATGAAAACCAAAACGAAATCAATCAATCTGTGCAACAAAGTGCAGTTCGACCATCCATTCAAAGTAATATGATGTAGTGAGAAATAAAAACAAAAAACATATATAAATGTATAACATAAATATTTTCCATATAAGAATGACAACACAGATTTCAATTTTCACAATGAACAACACCTGATACTATTTTATTATTGTTGTGTTTTTTTTCCTCGTATGTTATTCGTTTCGGCAGTATATTTTGCAAGTGACTGTAGTGAAGTTTCCTGATTTAGATTAAGCACTCCAGAGAGACAGAGAGAGAGAAAGAGAGAGTGTGTGTGTATGTGTGTGTGTCTTCTCTTCGAACCTTCTCAGATGTTGAACCGAGCTACACATTGACCATTGAAACAGTCACACTGGGCGAGAGAACAGTTTCACGGACCGTCACAGGCTGAATATATATATATATATATGTGTGTGTGTGTGTGTGTGTGTGTGTGTGTTATGTTTATTGTAAAGCGGTTTAAACTCCCTTTCAGGGAGGAAAGCGCTCAATCCATTATATTATTATTATTCCTGAAGATAGCCGCATGGCCAGTTGAAGTGCCCCTCCTCCCTTCCCCCTCCCCCCCCCCCTTCCCGTCCCCCATTACAGGACCGTTCAAACCGACATCATTACCGCCCGCCCCCCCCCCCCCCCCCTGTCTCACCCCCATTCCACCCCCCCCCCCTCCTTCTGTGCCCGCTCCGCGCGAAACTGACACGTTAAGACACCGTCCGCATTTTTCAATTGATTTCCAAACTTGCCTTACCATGTATTTGTTTTTCTGTTTTTTTTTTAATTTAAAAAAAAATTGTTATTATTGATTTGTTACCCCCACCTCCCCAATTTCTGCTAGTTATTTTTTTGATCGTTGTTCTATACAAGGAAAAAAAAAAAGAAGAGGAATTAACTAACCAACCCAAATCAGCAATAATAATAATAATGGTACTTATATAGCGCTAAATTTTGTGCATAAACAAATCAAAGCGCTTTCGCACCAGTCATTCTCACGCAAGCATAACTCTAAAACTGAAAAAAAAAAACACACACAAAAAAAAAAAAAAAAAAAACCCTAAAAAGACAAGGAAGAGGCAGGGAAGGGAGGCTATTTTGGGAAGAGGTGGGTTTTAAGGCCAGACTTGAAAGAGCTGAGTGTGGAGACTTGACGAAACGAAAGAGGAAGTTCATTCCAATTGCAAGGTCCAGAGACAGAGAAAGAACGGTGGCCAACAGTCGAGAGTTTGAATCTGGGTATGTGTAAGTGGAGTGGATCCGAAGCTGATCGTAGTGAGCGAGATGGAGTGTAGAGGTGAAGGCAGCCACAGAGATAGGAAGGGGCTGATTTGTGAATACATTTGTAGCATAGAGTGCTGATCTTGTACTTTATTCGGTGTGAGACAGGGAGCCAGTGGAGATGTTGCAAAAGAGGAGTGGTGTGCTCAGATCTTTTCTTTCTGAGGACGAGTCGGGCAGCAGAATTTTGTATGCGCTGAAGGGACTGAATGGATGAAGCAGGCAAACCAGACAATAGAGAGTTACAGTAGTCAAGGCGAGAGAGAATGAGAGAAACGACAAGTCTAGATGTTGCGTCAGTGGACAGATATTTCCGGATGGAACTGATGCGCCGCAGTTGACAGTAGCAGGATTGACATGTCTGATTGATAAATGTTTGCATGGACAGTGTGTTGTCAAGGACAACGCCGAGGTTCCTGACTGAAGTGGACAGAGAGATGGATGTACTGCTAAGTTTGATTGTATTAGTTGTAATGGAAGAGAGTTTTTGTTTAGTTCCTATGATCATTGCTTCAGTTTTGTCCGCGTTCAATTGTAACTTATTTAGAGTCATCCAATTTTGAATATCCAGGAAGCAGTTAGATGTTTCTTGCAAGAGCGACAACAGTTTTTCAGGTGTATCACTCTTCTGGAGTTGAGTGTCATCAGCATAAGAATGATGACTGACATTATGGCGGTTGATAATTTCAGCGAGAGGAGCAGTGTACAGTGTGAAGAGCACTGGGCCTAAAACAGATCCCTGTGGGACTCCATGTTCAATTTTAACGGGTTCAGACTGGAAATTATCAACAATGACAGACTGGAATCGATCAGTGAGATAAGATTTGAACCAGTTTAGAACAGTGCCGTTGATACCAAATGTAAAATGAAGACGGGAAAGAAGGATTGAATGGTCTATCGTGTCAAAGGCGGCTGACAAGTCGAGAAGAGTGAGAAGGGAGATCTGTCCTGAGTCGGACGCTAGCAGTAGTTATTCAGGATGTGGAGGAGAGTGGTTTCGGTGCTGTGGTCAGCACGATAGGCAGACTGAAATGGGTGGATGAGATTGTTGAAACAAAGGTGATTGTTGAGCTGCTTCAGGACGGCTTTTTCAAGGAGTTTGGACAGGAATGGAAGATTAGAAACTGGTCGATAGTTTTTCAAAATGTTTGCGTCAAGGTTGGATTTCTTCAGAAGAGGCCGGACGATTGCAGTTTTGAAAGTGGATGGAAACGTTCCAGTCAGAAGGGATGAGTTGATAATATTGGTGATTGTGGGGAGAAGCTGTGAGACACACTGAGAAAAAACAGAGGCTGGTATAGGATCGAGCTCACAGGATTTTATTGTCATTTCTTTGAGGATTTCATGGACATCTGTTTCAGTTAATGGATTAAAGGAATGGAGAGGAGTGCCGTTGAATTGAGGATCAGGATGAGTAGGTTGGAAAGGCATTTGGTCTAAGATGGTACGAATATTCTGGACTTTGTCAAAAAAGAAAGAGGAGAAGACATTGGGGAGTTCAGATAAAGTGTAGGCAGAAGGAAGAGGAGTCTTTTTTGCAGTGCCGAGAAGATTTGACATGATAGTGTAAAGAGATTTGGTGGATGTGGCATCGAGAACTTGAGAAGAAAAGAAGTTTGTCTTCGCTGATGAGATCATATGTTTGACTTTATTTATTTGTTTTCGGAAGATTTGATTGTGGACTTTCAGTTTTGTTGATCGCCATCGCCGTTCCAATTGGCGACGTTTGCGTTTTGCAAGTCGAATGTCTTGTGTGTACCACGGGGCGGAAGGTCTATCAGGGAGCATGCGGGTAGTGGGGGGTGCATGTTCATCCAGCAGTTGAGAGGACAGAGTTGTAGTGTGTAGAGACAATGGTGTGGGAAGAAATTTTGGAAAGGCGTTCAGCAGCTTATTCGTGAGTCTTAGTGTGTGTGTGTGTGTGTGTGTGTGTGTGTGTAGTGTAGTGTAGTGAAGTGAAGTGAAGTTCAAAATCACTCTATTCGAAACTTATAAAACGATCGGTCCTAACTTGTCGCTTGCTTGATCCTGAATTACTATAATTATTGCTAAAGACGTTGTATTGTACAGTTCATAATAGTTTCGTTCTAAAGGCAAGTTTACTGGCGTCTTCATTATCTTTGTTATCAATACTCACGACAATAAAAAGGAAAAAAAAAAAGAAAAAGAATTTACTTTCGTTACATCCGGCCTTAATTTGTACCTTCCAACCTATTCAATGTTCTTTGTTGCTGAGAATTAACTCTGTATTATGTTGTATTGACAGCGCTACTGGTGATGTGCAAGCTGGCTTCTTTTTTTTTTTTTTTTTTTTTTTTTTACAGATCTCATATCACTGGGTGTGGCCGCTATCATCAGTCTCACATTACAGTCCCTGGCTGCAAGAATGTATGTAGTGTTGTGGCGGTGACAGGCTGAGCTGATATTGTTGTGTGACATTGTAGGTACTAATCAGAACAAAATGGTGCACAGAGAGAGAGAGAGAGAGAGAGAGAGAGAGAGAGAGAGAGAGAGAGAGGTGCACACACAGAGATAGAGGGGGAGGGAGAGATAGAGAGGGGGAGGTCGAGAGACAGAGATAGAGGGGGAGGGAGAGATAGAGAGGGGGAGGGCGAGAGACAGAGATAGAGGGGGAGGGAGAGATAGAGGGGGAGGGAGAGGGCGAGAGAGATGCACACACAGTGATAGAGACGGAGAGATAGAGGGAGAGAGGTACACTGGCATACACTTAGATAGAGAGAGAGGTGCACACACACACACACACACACACACACAGAGCAGAACACTAAAAATGTTTGTCATTAACTGTAAAGTTCTAGTGACACAGTGGGTGCAAAACAGAACAAAACAAAGAAATGGTGCAAAACAGATAAAAATGGAACAGAAAGGAAAAAAAAAAAAATAGCGTTGAAGCAAAATAAACCAATAAAGGGATAGGCGACACTTAGGCACTTTGTCATTAGCTTAAAAAGTCCATGAGATTATTTTTCTTTATTTCAATATGTTTGATCTTGCACGTTTTTGTTCCATTACAAGTCATAGCACAAGGGACGGGACTCGAATCATGGCCAGATCTGCCCGAACGAGTTTTCTCCCTTGGACAGGCTCTTCATTTCGTTTGTTATTATTATTATTATTATTATTATTATCTGTGTGTGTGTGTGTGTGTGTGTGTGTGTGTGTGTGTGTGTGTGTGTGTGTGTGTGTGTGTGTAATACATTTTTTTTTATGAAACGCTGTATTTTCAATATTTGTAAACCGAAACGGTAATAACTAATAATGATTATACAACAACAACAACTAGCCTGCTACTGCTACTAGTACCACTACTCCTACTACTACTGCCGCCGCCACTAACACTACTAGTTATGTTTATGATAATAAGCCGACTATAACGGTAATTAGTAGCAACCGGTCCCCTTCCGTTCCTATTCACCCCCCCCCCCCCACGCCCCCCACACGCGGATTTATTTTTATATATCTCTCTTCTTTTTTTTTTCTCAGACGCATTGCCAGCTCACAGTATATGATATATCTTGCCAACCACGTATTCTTATTGCTTTGTTATTACATACAACATTAATTTTGTCTTGTATTTATTTTTTAATCTCAAGGAGCCAACATGTTCAGGCGATCTTTTTTTTCTTCTTCTTCTTCTTCTTCTTCTTCTCATTTATCTGTTTATTTCATTCTGTCAAAGTCAATATATACAGAGGAAAGGAGGTTGAATTATTTGTCTGCTTCAGATCTCAAAACCAAAAAATTCAAGCCTGTTGATTTCAACCAATACAGAAACTGTGATTATTCTCTCTCTCTCTCTCTCTCTCTCTCTCTCTCTCTCTCGATTGTTACCCATGAGATAGCTCTGCCAACGTTGTAGTATCGTTTGTATTTCATGATATGGCTGTATAATGATAATAATAATAATATTAATAATTATGGGCAGATCCGTCGCACAATGATTTCGTTTTGCCTTTCGTCTTGAGGGCAGTTATTATGGTGATGAATGATTTTTTTTTTTTTTTTTAAAGGCGGCAAGGGGGCTATGAGTGTGTATGGGCGTGCGGGTGGGGTAGGGGTGGGGGTGAGGTGAGGTGAAGTGGGGTGGGTAATTATTCATGCTGCAAACACAAATGTTTATGATTTCGCGAAAAAAAAACAAAAAAACAAACAAACAAACAAACAAAAAACCCTACAAAACCCAACCCCCAAAATGCTTTAAGTTCACATAATGCTTCAGTCACTACCCATGTGTATCGGTCTCCGGACTGTCAGCACTGGGACCGCAGAGCTCTCCTAAAAACAACAAGCATTTTATGCTGGGTTCCAATGTGTCTTGTTTAGTCATGGGTGAGGATCCATCCTCCCCCCCTCCCTCCCCCGGCACCCCCCCCCCCCCCCCTTAAAAAAAAGCAATTTATTATTATTATTTAAAGCGTGTCAAGTTAAAATGGGAGATCACTTTTGTGTGTCTTTCGTGTTAAATAATTATTGTTGCAAGTCAGTCGTTGCCTCCCTTGGACCTCATGGCCCTGCTGCACATCGCTGCTGCTGCCACCACTCTCAGACACACACACACACACACACACACACACACACACATACACACACACACATTCACACACACACACACACACGCACTGAATAAAGAAATGAATAAACAAATAAAGAACAGAAATAAAGAAATAAGACATAAGTAAAGGAAAACAAAAAGTCCTTTCAATCGTCGTACGCCACACTAGTATCTATATATCTATCTTTTTTGTGTGTTTTTATTTGTTTTTTTGTTTGTTTGGTTGGTTTTTTTTTTTTTTTTTTTTTTTGGTTCTTTAAAAAAAAAAAATTAGACCATCAATTTTACGGAATATATCTTTTCACTGTTGGTTCCCCATGCAATGTACAAACGACTTGTAAACTTATCGAAAAGCCTCTCAGTTCTACTCTTTGGCGAGTCAGGAAGATGTGTTTTAATTTATTACACACACACACACACACACACACACACACACATATATATATATATATATATATTAAATTCTTTCTTCGGCCAGAGTGTGACGAAATTAGCATGCAGCAAGTATACACCGACGTCTGCCATTATAACCTTGCGTGCTGTCTTGTTACATGGTTTCTGCTTGCTTATTCAGTATATTTTGTTATTTATTTATTTACTTATCTATTTATTTATTTACTGATTCATTTATCAGTTATTTTTTTTTTATTATTATTATCATTAGATCATTTTATATGTATATACATTTATTTGTTTATATATGTATTGTTTTTGTGCATCCGAAGCATCACACTAATCCACGATGGCAGGTTGGTTATTTTGAGGGACTCACTTTTTGCGTTTGCTTTCTTTGATAATAATGTATGTTTTTAATGTAGATGATAATGTGGGTTTTGTGTGTGTGTGTGTGTGTGTGTGTGTGTTTTACAATGTGTCCGTTGATTTAGTATCTCTACAATGTCACCTAAGACTACAGTCCGTAATGGTCAATTTATATTGATTTTGAATTTTGTGTGTGTGTGTGTGTGTGTGTGTGCTTTATTATTATTATGTCGCTCGCTTAGAAAGGCTAATAACTGTGCATTATTATTTCATCGTGTCCGTTGGTTTAGCATTTCTACAGCTCTGCTGGGACACTTTTTTTTTTTTTCTATCAAATCTTCCAAAATCCAGGCGATCATCACCATCACCATCCTCCTACAAAAGGCACCGATATATAGATGCAATGGCTTATTATTTATTATTGTGTTTTGTTTTATTTCATTATTGATTGGTTTATTATTAATATGGTTTTAGTTATATGATTTTATCATGTGACATTATGTGTTTATTTTTTGTTTAATACGTTGCGTTCTTCATTTGTTCTTTATTATTATTATTATTATTATTTTACATGTATCGATTTTACTGTTTTGTTTTATCGAATTTTTAATCTTGTTAGTATATACCCCCCCTCCCCCCATATATATACATATATATAGTTGGGCCAACAGCAAAGTGGGAGCTGTATGATCAATGTTTTTGTTGTTGTTTTTTTCAATTACAATGGAAAGTCATTTACAACTACTGAACATAGTCTTTTGTGAAGGACTATGACTCTCAAACTTGGAGGCAAAATTGCACTGGCTCTTAGTGCTGCAGCCTTGGGGGCGAGCTGGCCTTTGGGAACCATCCCCAACGCCGACTGTCCTAAAACCCTCTTGGCCGAGAGAGTGGGGATGAAACTTGGGCAAGACACTCTCCACTATAAATAGTAAAGAGTGGTAACTCTCTCTCCATACACAATGTACACAACTTCAAGTCAGTGCTGCTTACGCTACCGATTAGAGCTAGCACACAGTTAATTAAAAAAAAGGTACATTGGAACAAACCCAGACACTTCTTCAGAAAACCAAAGCGCCGGGCGTGTCCTTTACCTGTGTGCTAGCTGAATCGGTAGCGAAAGCAGCACTGACTTGAAGTTGTGTACCTTGTGTATGGAGAGAGTTACCACTCTTTACCATTTTGCTGATCATTTGATCTCCCGGAGCCAATTGCATTGCTCGGACGGAAGAGCCTAGTATGGCGGTAACCCCGCTACTAACTGATTGTGTGTAGGTATGGAACTGACCAATGGCGTAATTCGGTCAACGTAGGCATTTAGTCACGTGCAACTGTCAAAAAGTTAGAGCCAAGCAATGCAACTGGCCTCATTGTTTTATGAATTCTCCACTGTAATCAGACTCTTGCCCAGATAGCTGGGGACAGCAGTTGCCTTCTCTGCTACTCTAATGGTCTAAGTCGGACATCACTATTACTCTCACACCCCCTTCTCTCTCTCTCTCTCTCTCTCTCTCTCTCTCTCTCTCTCTCCGCATCACACACACACACACACACACACACACACACACACACGGTCCTTCGCTACAGGCTAGTTGCGTACAAAGTAGCGATACCGTGCGGTTGATAGTGCAGGAAATTAATTTTTTTTTATTTTATTTTTTTATTTTTTTTATTTTTTTATACAGAGGAAAAGAAAAGTGTCCATAGTTGCTCAAAGCAGTGAAGCTGTGTGCTGATATTACTGTATTGAGAAATAATAATAGAATAGAGATTCATAATGTATTGGGGTTTTTTTCCCTCATGTTTTAATTCAAAACAGGAATGGTCTCGCGATCTGTTTTTTGTCCCCCCCCCCCCCCCCCCCCCCCCCCCGCTTCCCGCGGAAATTCAGTAGCTGCATAAAACGTGTTTATTGGCACATTTATTTGATCGGTTTCATTCATTTGTTTGTTTGCTTTTTTGACCGATCGTTTATTTTATTCTTTATTGGTATTTTGTTGTTTCTTCTTTTTCTTCTTCTGATTAGTATGATGATGATGATGATTATTATCATTATTATTGTTGTTGTTGTTGTTGTCATTATTATTATTATTATTATTATTATTGTTATTATTGTTGTTGTTGTTGTCATTATTTGTGCATAATTAGTGGCGCGCTATGTTTTCATCGGGTTAATTCATTTTGGACAGAAGTGGCTTTATTTCAAGCGTGAACACTCTCGGTGACGCTGAAAAAACGTTGGTATAATTTTGTTTGCTTTTGGTTGTTGGTTTTTGTTTGTTTGTTTGTTTGTTTTTTAATTTATTTATTAAAATTTT
>NC_134897.1:36014223-36021723 GCF_041734735.1 Babylonia areolata
TTCACTTTACTTTCTCTCTTTCTCTATGTTTCTTGCCCTCTTTCTCTGTCACACACACACACACACACACACACACACACGGGCGCCCCCCCCCCCCCCCGAACACACACACACACACACACACACACACATGCACACACACACAAGAAAGAAAACATCAACATCACGACGAGTACTGCCAGAATATACATAGCAGAAAAAAATACCAGAATTATCTCCATATATTTACAGATGGATCCGTTCTTGATGACAAAAATGCTGGCGCATATTTACGGCTGAACTTGTTGCTATTATACAAGCTTTGAGTTACTTGGTGAGCCATCAAATAGTTTGTTTTGAAAATAGCATTCTTTGTTGACTCCAAATCAGTACTGTATGCTCCAGAATCATTTAGCCTTGAAACAAGACCTGACAGTTATTGAGGCAAATCGTTTGGTGCATTGTTTCAAACTGCTGATAAAGCAGCTAAAAGAGGAGCACAAGATTCAGAAAAAATCGACATAAATACATGTCCGACTTTCCGTGAAAGAAGTATACACTATGTCAGAAAAAAACAGCACGAGGTCGATTTCAAAAACGATGGAAGGCAGAGGTTTCAAAACAGAAAGGGACATTATTCCCCGAACATATTATTAAAGACAAAATACCGAATTCATCATCTTGCTATACAAGATTAATAACCTCTACTTTCTTTCGTATAAAACTTAACGCGCTGAAGACAAAATATAGTAAAAATGCACTTAGGGCACGTAAAAGAACCCACGGCAACAAAAGAGTTGTTCCTGGCAAAATTCTGTAGAAAAATCCACTTCAATCGGAAAAACAAATAAAACTGCACGCAAGAAAAAATACGAAAAATAAATGGGTAGCGCTCTCCGTGTAGAGACGCGCTCTTCCTGGGGAGAAATCTGTTGTGACAAAAAGAGATATACAATACAATATGATACAATACTAGCAGTTTCTCAATTCACTTGTCAGCTGATGCACGTGAAAAAATTTTAACAACAAGAACTTGAAGCTCAGGTGAATGACACATATTATGACTGACGTTGTGACTTGTCTTTTTTTTTGTTGTTGTTGTCTTTTTTTGTTTGTTTGTTTGTTTGCTGCCCCATCATCTGCACCGTTTCAGTGGCGTTACTCCCACGCCGCTCATTTAGATTCCCCCATACTCGGCCACACCCGGGTTCGTCCGTCACAGTTCTAGCGTCGGCAGTCCGCAGGGAACCATCGATGTTAGGTCGCCAGGAGGCCACACACCAGAGGAGAACCTGCACTGGTGCTGAGTCACTTCGGTGGTGTTCACTGGTGCCTGTTCTGATTCAACGCACTAAGGACACCACCTACTAAACCCTCTACTAACGACAATAATGGCTTAGTCGCGGAGCCAGACTGAGTGAGCGTGCCCCCCACCCCCCCCGACTGGAGACCGCCACCACGTCCCCCAAATAGCCCCCCCCCCCACACCCCACCCCCAGTCCCCCAACCCCTCCCACGAATCTGCCGACACCGAAGACATTGACAGGACTCACCCCAAGCACAGAAGTGGAGAGGTATCGAAACTGAGGTCACCATGAGAGCAGGGCATGAAAGGCCACAGACTTTGAGACTGTTTTGTTTATATTTATGATGATGAAGGAGGAGGAGGATGACTATGACCATGACGATGTTGCTATGGAGGTCCATTTTGGTTTGGGACTGCGTGACAAGGTTGTACTCTACGCTTCCTGTCATAATGATGTCCCGGCGTTAACCAGGCCCGAGAGATACAGACACTTGCAGTGTTGGTCAGTTAATTAGAGCAACACACCCAAAGACGCATCCTTGAAGTGGATGACACTCGACTGTGTGGTCCCCGTCTCCCCAATTAAGCCCACAACACACTCAACTCTGGGTAAGAGCCGGCCACGGGCCGAAAAACCCACCTCCGCTGGGATTCGAACGCGCGTCCTCCCAGCCGTCAGTCCGCGACGCTAACCACTTCGCCACGGCGGATTTGTTGTCATTCTTTTGTGGAACTCTCTCTCTCTCTCTCTCTCATGACCACGTTGTTTTGGACTGAAAAAAAAGAAGGAAAAAAAGGGAGAAGAAGAAGAAGAAAAAAAAAAGAAAAAGATTGTGCTTCCACTTGTAGTGTAGATTCGTGCTTGAATCAAGTGTTGTTCGGTTTAATTTCTGTGAATAAAATGGATAGAAGTGTTGTGATCCAAGTGTCTGTCAACTGAGCACGAGATCTCGGAAAAAAAAGCCACGCACCTGCTATTTTTGAAGCACGTGCATAGCGTGTAAAAACCTTAGCTCAGGTGAGTTGTTGACAGTGGCGATTGAAACAGCCCAGGGCGATACACACACACACACACAACCCAAGGTCGACTTCTTCCAAGCTTGTTGCGATTCCACCGTTGTGGTATAAACACAGAAAAGACAGTGGCTAAGATTAGCTGGGGATCCCTCTGCGATGTATAGAAAATATGGCCTATCCTACCACCGAACATTGAGAGCAGTAGGTTCATGGATAACAGACCAATGAATGGCCACCTTTCAGTGACACGGATCCTCTACCACGCCTGTGCATAAATGCGAGCTTGGCGGTGAAATGGTTAAAGAGAACATGCCGCCAGTTTCTCATGTGATGCATTAACTAGCATTGTTCTGTGAATTCGTGCTGGAATTAATTTCTGTTGGACTGTATTTCTGTGAACGAGATGCATAAAGTGTCGCGTGACCCAAGTGTTTGCACCTGAACAACGTTCTTTCAAGAGTGAGAGAACTTCTGCTGATGCCTGCAAAAAACGTGGACAACATACCCGGGTTTGTATTGTCGTGTAGATTCGTGCTTGAATCAAGTGCTGTACCAACGGCCTGACTCCTCCAAAGCTTGTCCTTCCGTTTAAGAAAGAAACCGTGAGTGTTAAGAAAAAAAAAGAAAAAAAAAGAAAAGAAAAGATGCCACTTCCAAGAACATGTCCAAGCTGTTTGGGTTAAAAAAAAAATCTTTGTGCATGTGGTATCATTCTGTGGATTTTTGCTGGAATTAAGTGCGTTTGATTGCGTTTCTGTGAAAAAAAAAGCAGTTGCAATTCAAAGTGTCGTGAGCCAAGTATCAGCAACTGAGCGAGCAACGTTTTGTCCTCATGTCAGCTTCTCAGCACGTGAAAAGCGTGGACTGTCCACGCAAAGCGAAAATAACAGCTGATTATTTTTCCTACAGTGAAAAAAAACAAGCCAAGGTTGACTCCTTTCTTCAAAGTTTGTTTGTTGTCACGCTGCTGGTCAGGCATCTGCTTGGCAGATGTGGTGTAGCCTTTCTGGATTTGACCGAACGCAGTGACGCCTCCTTGAGCTACTGATACTGACCCTCAACGTTAAAAAGACAATGATACCAACCACTCTTTCTTCTTCTTCAAGACAAAGTTGTTTTGGATTCAAACGTTGTGCATGCAGCAACTAATACTGTTTTGTGGGTTCGTGCTGGAATTAATGTGCTGTTCATCTGTGTTTATGTGGAGGAAAAAAAATGCATCGAGTGTTGTGGCCTAGCGTTTTTGCTTCGACCAACGTTCTGGTACATAAACAAAAACAAAAACGAACACACACATCACACACAAGACAACAAATAAAAATACCACACACAAAGAAAAAACATGCAGAAGTGACAGGCTATTTGAGTGAATACCGGGGAAAAAAAAAGATAATCACGGGTCCTTGTACAATATGGCAGAAAGATCAGCTGACTTGACAATTTGTTCGTCGAGTTGTATAACATACAAATCAAACACAAAATCAAACATCAACAAATCATCAGTGTGTGTGTGTCATGTGTCATGCAGGTACTGCTCACTACTTTCAACTAAAATTTGATCATTTGTTATCGGTATGGAGCACTTCTTCCGAATTCACGGTCACTCAAAACTTGTTTTTGTTTTTTCCGAGTTCATCAGTTCAAAAGGTTCATATAGTCCTAACTCACAGTGATGATATCAAGACGACAAGTCTCCGTGTTTGTGAGTGTTTGTGTCATTCATTGCCAGTTGAAAGTATTTGTGAGTTCGTCCACAGTTTCTGAGGTTGTGGCCGAAGCGCAAAGTACACTACCGTTATCTTTCAAGCACGACAAAAACACCCACCCATCCATCCATCCATGACAGCAGCAGCAGCAGAAGAAGAAGAAGAAGAAGCAGAAAAAGAGAACACGTTCTCCGTTCTGTGTCTCTACCAGAGGTGTAGCGTATATGGTTTTGTCCGAACGCAGTGACGCCTCCTTGAGCTACTGAAAACTGAAACTGAAACTACCAGAGGAATGCAGAGGAGAAACAACTATGCTGACAATCTGAATCTCTCTCTCCAAGAAAGAAAGACCACAGACATGTACGTGAACCACAGACCTATCAGGACGACGAAAAGATGCACGGGGCGAGGTTGACATAGGTGAGTTGTGTGTGCAGTGTGTGTGTGTGTGTGTGTGTGTGAAGTTGCATGCTAGGTCGTACTTTGTTCTGTCAAACGAACGGTCAATATATATATATATATATATATATATATATATATATATATATATGTCTGTGTGTGTGTGTGTGTGTGTGTGTGTGTGTGTGTGTGTGTGTGTGTGTGTGCTTGTTCGTCTCTCTCTTCTTCCATCCCTCCTCCTATCCTCCCCCTTCCCCCGTTAGCCCCCCCCCCCCATACCCGCCGCTCCCCTCCCTCTGCCCCCCCCCCGCCCCCCCTCCCGAAACCCCCTGCTTCTCTCTTTCACCATCGTCTCTCTTCTTCTTCTTCCCCTCCCTGTCTGTCTCTCTGTCTGTCTGTCTGTCTCTCCATTCTCCACTTTCTCCCTCCCTCTCCACCACCACTCTGTCTTTATGCTGATCATTTGACATGCATACACACACAGCAACAGCAGCAGCAGCACAGTTATGTACCATGTACAATCATGCAGAGAGTTACCTCTCTTTATTGTTGTTTTAATCCTTTTTACTCTCCTAAAAGCCTCATTACTTCATTTCCAGTCAAAAAGCCATCGAGGTTATCACGAGTTTGTTCTGTGTTATCTGCAGTGTCTCTGTTGCACATCCAGGATTAAATTGCTATGCCAGTGTTGATTAAAAACTAATTTGCATTTGCATGTATTATTTCTGTCGTCGTTGCTCTGTGCACATGTCAAGGTATCGGTATATGTAAAAGGACAAGCGCATGTTGATCAGTTTCGAAGAGGCAAATGGATTTGTTCCAGTTTTGTGTAAATATCGTGGTCAGGTGAATTAGTGTAGGTACTTGTAATTTGATACTAGTGTATCTTGTAAAATGGAGAGAGCGTGTGTATGTGAAGTCATAGACAGGCGAGAAAGAATTAACCAGACGGCAATCAAGAAAAACCAATACAAACACAACAAAATCCAGCAAAACATGAAATACACTCACACACAAAGTAAACAGTTAACCAAAAAAAAAAAAGACAACAAAAAATACACACACACACATGAGCAAGTGCGCGCGCGCAAAATGAAAATGCCTTTCTTTCTCCCCTGTTGTACACACACACACATCTGTCTGCAACATGATGACGATGAAGGTGTGAAGATATTCACCGCCAAACTCTGGCAATGGGAGGTGTGTGTGGATGGATGGATTGTTTGTTTGATGCTGTCGACGTTACCCTCAGCGAGTCTGACATTTCCTGCAACATCTGCTTTCTTTCTTTCCCAGGCAATGTGGCAGTGTGCCTCATACCCTTGCAGTTTTTCGTATTTGTCCCGCATTCCCCAAGGGGAATATATTACGGCCAGATGTATCGCAATACATACCCTTGCAGTTTTTCGTATTTGTCCCGCATTCCCCAAGGGGAATATTACGGCCAGATGTATCGCAATACACGGATATGCGCGCGCCAATCGACTGATAGCTGGTCCCAATATATAGATATAGATATATATCCCATTGTGAGCATCACAGCTGTGGGAGGTCTGCGGTGGCGAGAGAGACTTGTAGACAGACATATGGAGGGAGAGAGAGAGAAAGAGAGAAACATACGGGTGGAGGGAGGGAGAGACCAGGCAAGACAAGACAAAAGTTCTTTATTTTCGAGCACTATAGATAAGCACTGGCGCGTTTTGTTTTTTTTCATCCAGTCCCCGCCCTGAAACATGGTCTACACTACACAATACTACATTATATATGTCATTGCATGCACTACTACACAATGCTACTTAAAGTCATAGAATGCGAACACACTGAATATTACATAAAGGCATAAGCATGGTAATAATAAGACACACACACACACACACACACACACACACACGAATGATTATTCATTGCTTAGAATGTTTTCGGAAATTTTAAACTCCAGTCCAGTTGGTATCCTCCTTTGATGTATGATAATTAATGTTATTTATATTCACATTGTTGTAGGTTAATACTTGTTGATATGCATATACATATTCTCCTTCCCATGACACCTCATTCAATACACACCACAGTCTCTTTAGACCTTTTTCTTATAATATACTTTTCCTCTGATACATAACATGAATACTTTTTACACTAATATTCACATGCATTCCCTTTCCTTTATCCACTTCTTTACTCCTTTCCGTCTAAAAACACTTATAGTGAATAGACGTTAAACTGAAGATAACGAGGGGGAGAGAGACAGAGGCACACACACACACACACACACACACACACACACACACACACACACACACACACACAGAGAGAGAGAGAGAGAAAGAGAGAGAGAGAGAGAGAGAGAGAGAGAGAGAGAGAGAGAGAGAGAGAGGTGGAGGGGAATCTTCAACAACTTTTTATATTCTGAAGGTGACAGAGTAAAACGATACTGTTTTGTTGTTGTTGTTGTTGTTTTTGTTTGCTTTCTTTTTTTGTTCTTCCCAACCAGCCTGTAGCGTATATGGATTTGTTCGAACGCAGTGACGCCTCCTTGAGTAACTGAAACTGAAACTGAAACTCACTCCAGCCCTCGAAGGGGAAACAGGAAATTAAAACAATAGGGAAAAGCATAATATTAATACAGCGTGCACACGTTATAAGCCATGGTTGCAAGAATTACTTAGCAATGTGGCATTTACAACACTTCATAACTTAGAGGATAATGAAAGTTGAAAGACTCTGAGGGGAGAGAGAGAGGGGGGGGGGGGGGGGAGAGAGTGAGAGTGAGAATGAGACAGTGAGTTAGTGTGAGAGTGATTGAGACATTGAGAGGTAGAGAGAGTGAAAGTGAGAGAGAGAGAGAGAGAATGAATGAATGAATGAATCTTTGTTTTCCAACGGTGAAGACATTAGCACTTTGGCCGACCTTACACATCTGCCGTTGCTCTAAGAGAGACACAAACACATACGCATATAAATGTTGTTATACTTAATACATGTACATTAATAGTATAACACAGCGCCAATCTGAGAGACACAACATCGTTCACATCTGTACGATACGGAAGCGAGTAACACAGACACACACACACACACACACACACACACACACAC
>NC_134897.1:36024223-36026723 GCF_041734735.1 Babylonia areolata
TAATATACCTCTCCCTCTCTGCTGTTGGCCCAGCTAGCTGGAAGCTAGTGGAGTGTTGTTGGCCTTGTGGTAAGCGCGTCTGCCTAGGAAGCGACAGAATCTGAGCGCGTTGGTTCGAATTACGCTGGTAGTCGTCAGTATTTTCCCCACACCTCCCACCAGGCACTTGAGTGGTGGTCTGGACGCTAGTCATTCGGATGAGACGATAAACCGAGGTCTGTACCGTGTGCAGCATGCACTTAGCGCACGTAAAAGAACCCATGGCAACAAAAGGGTTTTTCCTGGCGAAATTCTCTAGAAAAATCCACTTCGATAGAAAAAAACAAAACAACAACAAAGAAACAAACAAAAAAAACAAACAAACCCAATAAACACTGGATGCAGGGAAAAAACAACAACAACAACAAATAAAATGGGTGGCGCTCTCAGTGTAGCGACGCGCTCTCCCTGTGGACAGCAGCCCGAATTTCACACAGAGAAATCTGTTGTGACATAAAAGAGAAATACGAAGCTGACCAGTGAAGTGAATCCGTGATATCAGCAGGGCGTGGACTGTTTACATACAATATACACACGCAGTGCTGCAGTCGCGGCGTAGGGTTTTGTCAAACTGGAAGTAAGCCACAAGCAGGCAGTGAACCGATATCCAAATCGGCCGCGTCACCACCACCACCACCACAACCACCACCCACCCACCCACCTCTCTCTGGCCCCACCCACCCATCCATCCAACTCCCTCTGCCCCCACCCACCAGAGAGAGAGAGAGGGAGAGAGAGAGAAGAGAAACATCACGCGATTCCCGTGCCCTGTCCTGTGCTGTCCTGCCATGTCTCCAGTTGAGTCCCTTGACAGCACTGTACGTTGTTTCTTCTGTGTGTGTGTGTGTGTGTGTGTGTGTGTGCGTTTTGTTGCACGTGAATCACGACTTGATTTTTCTTGACTTCTGAGAGAAACAAATCACCACCACACATCTCCGTCTTGCCCTGTCCTGTCCTGTCTTGCCGTGTCCCGTCCCGTCCCGTTTCGTCTCGTCTCGTCTCGACCTGTCAGCCCAGTCCTGTCTTTTTGAGTGTTTCGCACGTGATCTATCTTTAAAGGGTTGTTGTTGTGTGGTGGGTGGGGGAAAGAGGAGTGGAAATGGTGGGCAGAGTGGGGGGAGTTGTTGAGGGGGGGAGGAGGGAGGGGGTGGCGATGGTGTGAACGAATCAAATTCGTGGTTATGTTCTGAGTCTTTGGGGTTTTTCTTTTCTTTTCTTTTTTTTCCGAGGGGGTGGGGGTGGGGGGGGCGACTGGTGACACCCATGGGAGGGGTGGGGATAGGGGGTGGGAGAGAAAAGTGGGGGGGAGGGAAAGTTTGCCTTGGCTTGCCTTGCCTTGCTTTGCCTTTCCTTACGTGAAAGAACCCACGACAACAAAAGGGTTGTCCCTGGCAAAATTCTGTAGAAAATTCCACTTCGATAGGAAAACAAATAATATTGCAGGGCAGAAAAACTAAAAAAAAAGAAGAAAAAAAAGAGGGTGTCGCTGTCAGTGTAGCGACGCGCTCTCCCTGGGAAGAGAGCAGCCCGAAGTTCTCACAGAGAAATCTGGTGTGGCAAAAAACAACGAGTAATACAAATACAAATACCTTGGCCCCTTTGCTCCGTAAAGAAATCGTAGGTTCATCGCGAAGATGAGTCGTGCACTTGCCTTCTCCATTCTGGACGGATCATGTGTGAGTGTGATTGACTGTCTAGGGAAAAAAAAAAAAAAAAAATGTCAGCCCTCTCCCACTCTTCAGTGATGTCCGGACCATTTTGTTTTTCCTCCTTCATGTCTGCCTCCTTCTCTCCTTCTATTTCTCTTCCTCTCTGCCGTTCCTTGGGGGGAGGAGGAGGGGGGCTTTGGCAAGGCCGTTTGATTTTTGCCATTTCCGTTTCCAGAGTTTCCGAGTTTGTTTATTCCCATGAACTCTTTTGAGTCATAGAGAAACAAGGAAACATGACAATAACAGGATGACGGCCACAGAGGAAGAGCGAAGATAATTTAAAAAGAAGAAACAAAAGGGGGGATAATACAAATGGGGGGGTGGGGGGGGGATAAAATGAAATAAAAGGCCAAATGTAATCATCATTCTGGTACAATGCAATAGAATAGGAATAGACAAATGCACAGATCACAACTTAGATTTACAATACGGCTCTGTATCTGACTGGTTGAGCCTGAACTTGGAACTGGGGGGTTAGTTGGAGCATAGCATTAATAATGACATGGTGTAACAAAATAAAATGCACAATAATTTGCATGTTATTTTAACACCCATTTGCCAGTATCCCCCCTGGGGTCTGCCCTGGGGGTCCTCAGGGTTTTTTTCTCCTTTTTAGTTCCCAGGGTCACCTCACGCTCTTTCATGATGGTGAGCTCTTCTCCTTCTCCTTTTTTAAAATTTTGGTTTTATATTATCATCTGCCTTGATCGGTACTGTTCTGTCTTCTACTCCCCTTCAAGTCTTCTTTTCCA
>NC_134897.1:36036723-36039223 GCF_041734735.1 Babylonia areolata
TCTCCCTCTCCCTCCCTCCCCTGTCTCTCTCTCTCTCATTCACTCTATCTCGCTCTCTCTCTTACTCTCTCTCCATCTTTATTTTTATCGAAAAAAGTATTTCAGCTCAATAGAATTAAACATTTCCTTAATCAACATACCCGTAAATTATTTTTTCATGCATACATCCAACCTGATATTGACTATGCATCAACATGCTGGGACGGGGCTAGTAAAAATTGCTCAAAACCTCTTGAAAGTATATACAGACGTTCCCTTAAGCTCATTTTCCTTAAATCTTCTATTCAAGCAAATGACTATGTTGAACTAAATATTCTCCCCTTTCATCTTAAATGTCGCTTTAAAAAGGGTGTTTTTATGTTCAAAATTATGAAGAACTTTGCACCGCCATATCGTTATAGGAAATTCCCGGAAAGAATCATTCGTAGCAAGAGTACCATTTTTACCCCTCGTCCCAGAACTAACCTTTTCATGTCCTCTCTCACTTATTCTGGTGGTAAACTGTGGAATGAAATCCCCGAGTATCTTAGAAATAGATCTACTGTAGCATCTTTCAAAAAATCGTATCAAAAATATCTGATGCAACAAATGTAATTAGTACCTGCAAAATCAAAGCATATGATGAGCTCTTAGTAAGCCAACGTACTTTGATTAATTGTTCTCCAACAGTGTGTAAGCAAGGAAAATCGGCGAGTGTAAGTATGCGTGTGTATCTCTGTGTACTTGTGTGTTCGAGATTATGTGTATGATGCCTGTGTGTGCACACTCGTGTGTGTTTGAAGATTTTCATGTGGTAATGTTTTGTATGATTTTCATGTTTCCGTAATTGTAGTCTTTGATACATCCATTTATGTAACTATTATTATTTATTTGGTTTTTGGTTTGTTCTATGTCATTTATTATTCATACTTATTTCATTTATTACAATGTGTGTGCATGCGTGTGTGAGGGCATGGTGTAAAGAAGCTTCCAGCTTATCCATTTTACCCTCAATAAAACATTTGTCATTTGTCATTTATCTCTCTGATTCACTCTATCTCTCTCTTACTCTCTCTCTCTCATTTTCTCTCTATCTCTCTCTCTCTCACCCTCCCTCTCTCTCACTCTCTCTTTATCTCTCTCACTCTCTGTCTCTATCTCTCCCTCTCCCCCTCACTCCCCCCCCCCCCTCTCTCTCTCTCCTCTGTCTTTCAACTTTCATTCTCCTCCAAGTTATAAGGTGTTGTAAAAACACACACACTCCGTCTTCTGTCTCTGTCTGTCTGTCTGTCTGTCGGTCGGTCGGCCTCTCTCTCTCTCTCTCTCTCCCTCTCTCTCTTCCTGTTATCCCCACCACAGTCATCACCCCCCCCCCTCCGCCCGCTCTCTCTCTCTTCCTGTTATCCCCACCACTGTCATCACCCCCCCAGCCCCCCAACGCCCGCTCTCTCTCTCTTCCTGTTATCCCCACCACTGTCATCACCCCCACCGCCCTCTCTCTCTCTCTCTTTTCCTGTTATCCCCACCACTGTCATCACCCCCCACCCCCCCCACCGCCCTCTCTCTCTCTCTCTCTCTTCCTGTTATCCCCACCACTGTCATCACCCCCCACCCCCCCACCGCCCGCTCTCTCTCTCTTCCTGTTATCCCCACCACTGTCATCACCCCCACCACCCCCCACCGCCCGCTCTCTCTCTCTTCCTGTTATCCCCACCACTGTCATCACCCCCCACCCCCCCACCGCCCGCTCTCTCTCTCTTCCTGTTATCCCCACCACTGTCATCACCCCCACCACCCCCCACCGCCCGCTCTCTCTCTCTTCCTGTTATCCCCACCACTGTCATCACCCCCCCCCCCCACCGCCCTCTCTCTCTCGCTCTCTCTCGTCCCCCCTCTGGTCCCTCTTTCTCTCCTATATCTCTCCTTTCAGTCCTTCCTCTCCCTTCTCCTTCTCTCTCTCTCTATCTCTCTCTCTCTCTCTCTCTCTCTCTGTGTTCATGTTATCCCCACCACTTTATCATTCCACCCCCCACCACCCCCCAACCCCCCACACACATACACCTCTCTTCTTCTTCATCTCTCCCTCTGTCTATCCCTCTCTGTCACACGCCCACCCTCTCTCTCTCTCTCTCTTCTCCACCCCTTCTCCTTACCCCCTCCTCCTCGTTTGTGTGTGTCCCTTCTGTTTTGTCTCGTTTTGAATGCTGTCGCGTGATTTCCGCTCAATGTTCCGGGTTATGTCCGCGTCTGTCTGTCTGTCTGTCTGTCTGTCGGCCTGTCTGTATGTCTGTCTGCCTGTTGCCTGTCTGTCTGTCTGTATCTTTGTCAGAAATCTTCTCACACATTCACAAAAACAAGCACGTAAACATTCATACACACACATACACGCTCACACACACGCGCGCGCGCGCATTTACACTGACACACACACACACACACACACACACACACACACACACACACACACACACACACACACACACACACACACGCATTCACACACACGCATTCACACTCAATT
>NC_134897.1:36044223-36051723 GCF_041734735.1 Babylonia areolata
AACATTTCGTGCGCAGATTGGACTATTCAGCCATCTGCGCACTCACAGATAGATTCATGAGCATCCTTCCCCCCACCCCACCACCGCCCTCCCCCCATCCCCCATCTGGATGACAACGATGGTCATCATCGATCTCGATGGACACACCACCAATTGAATGTGGAACAAACAAGTGCAGGCCGTAATTAACCCTGAACCGCGGTAAAAACAAGATCACTGTGAGATGAAGTGTGTCGTGAGTTTTGAAGAGCAGCTACTATATTTTATTTCTTGTTGCGGTTGAATTTTGCTGAACGAAACATGAATGCAGTTTCGCAAGCAAGAGGAAGAAGTTTAAAACTCTATATACAGAATGGCTGCTGGCATGAATCCTGACCTGTTGGCTCTATTTTTTTTTCCCTCGGTCAGAGAGAGAGAGAGAGAGAGAGAGAGAGAGAGAGAGAGAGAGAGAGAGAGAGAGACAGTGAGTGTGTGTGTGTGTGTGTGTGTGTGTGTGTGTGTGTGTGTGTGTGTGTGTGTGTGGATATCTGTCTTCACTGGCAAAAGCAGATTCCGTCAACAGCAGTAAAGGGGGGGTGGGGTGGGGTGTCGGGGTGGGGGTTGACAATTAAAAAAGAAGAAAAAAAATATGACATCACGGCAATCTCTCTACTTAGTGACGGAGGCTCGACCATGGACAGTTCCCGCCTCCTGTTTTACCTTGTTAACCTGTAATGATGATGATGATGATGATGATGATAGTGATAATGTTAATACTCCTCCTCCTCCTCCTACTACTACTACTAACGATAATTATCATCATGATCATCATCATCATTTTGAGGAGAAGGAGAAGGAGAAGAAGAAGAAATTGTATTATGATTGTTGTTAAGATTACGATTATCATGATTATGATGTTTATGGTGATTATCATAATCATTGCTATTATGTTATTATCATCATCGTCATTATTATTGTAATAGTATGTGCAATTGTGATTATAGTAATAAGAAATTAAACGCAATTTTGAAAGAATGCAATACCACTGCACCGCACTGAGTAAATTCCATTGCGGAGAAATATAATATTATAAAGAAAATACAGCCAGAAAATAGGGAGCTTTCTGCTTTAGGAAACAAGCACATTGCTGATTCTGAAAGTTCCTTTGATGTCTGGAACTGTCAGTTTAATCTTTTCAATCTAACTTTTTTGTTTTAGCCAGCTCAAAAGTGATATTTCCTTTGCTGGTGTTTTCAAGATATTGCATTTACGAGTTGGTTTTTTTGTTGTTTTTTTTTTTGTTTTTGTTGTTGTTGTTTTTCCAATTAAACGGACGCAATAGCCGAGTGGTTTAAAGCGCTAAACTTTCAATCTGAGGGTCACGGGTTCGAATTTCGGTAACGGCGCCTGATGTATAAAGGGTGGATATTTTTCCGATCTCCCAGGTCAACATGTGTGCAGCCCTGCTTGTGCCTGAACTCCCTTCGTGTGCGCACAAAAGCAGAAGATCAAATACGCACGTTAAACATCCTGTAATCTATGTCAGCGTTCGGTGGGTTATAGAGACAAGCATATACCCAAGCATGCTCACCACCGAAAGCGGAGTATGGCTGCCTATGTGGCGGGGGTTAAAACGGTCATACACGTAAAAGCCCACTCGTGTACATACGAATGAAAGTGGAAGTTGCAGCCCACGAACGAAGAAGAAGAAGAAGGGGAGAAGCAGAAGGAGAAGAAGAAAAAGAAGAAGAATTAAACGTCTGCACCGGAAGTCCTGCAGGTCAGATTGTCTGTTTCGTGATTTTTTTCAGTCGGGTGGATTCTTTGGAAATGACGGAATGGATCGCATGTTAGACGTCTAGCAGTGTTCAATTTAACTCTTGAAGTGGCGGCGTCAAAGTATATATAATCGTGTATATAATTATGCAATTGGAGAGGGAGACAGGCATTTCGTTGTTTTTTCTTTCTTTTTTTTTTCCTATGTAACATTCGTGCTGTCTCTCCCCCCTCCTACACCCCCCCTCCCCCGCAACCCCCCCTCCCCCCCACACCCTGAACTGTTCACCATTAGTATAATCATTGTACGATCATTGTCTTTGTATTATTGTGCCAATCTTATTCTCTGCCTTCACACCTCTCGATCCCAACCCCTACCTTCACCCGCAACCCCACCCACACCCCACCCCAAACCCCACCCCACCCCCCCCCACCCCCAGCCCCCAACCACCCCACCCCCAACCCCCACCCCAACCCCGCGTCCTCACCCCTTACTTCCTTCTCTCTGCCCACTCCATATCTCTTTTGATGCAAACTTTTCCTCCCTTACCCCCCCCCTCCACACCCTGCCCCTTCCCCTGCTCCCTTCCCACTCGGCAGCACTCTACCATACCCTACCCCACCCATCCATCCATCTCAAGCCCTGCCCTGCCCTGCCCTTCCCCCCCCTCATCACCCTCCCCCCCCCTACCCCCCATTCCAACCTTCCCCCCGCTCCTCCCTACGCCTTTTTGTTCTTCCATTTCTTTCTACAAGCAGAGTACGTTTGTTGTCACCAGCCCCCCCCCCCCCCCCACACACACACACACACCAGCGCCCCCCTCCCCTCCCCCCTACCCCCACCTCCTCTCCCCTTAAAGCCTTCCCTCTTCACCCACCCTCTTCACCACCACCCCTCTTCTGTCTCTCCCCCCCCCTTCCCACTCCCTGCCCCCCCACCCACCACCCTCGCGCTTCTCCAATCCACCCCCCTCCCTTTCCTCCCCCCCCCCACCCTCCCCATCACCTTACAACACATCTCCTCAAGTTTTTTTTTCTCCGTTCTTATCTTCTTCTGGACCAGTTCCCCCTCCAACCCTTCCCCCGACCCGCACCCCCCCCCCCCCCCCGTCACCCCCTTCCCCCCCACCCGCCCCCCATCCCCCATTCCATTTCAATCCTTGTCGAGAACGAGCTCCTTGTATTAGATTTAGCAGGTGATCTCTTGTCAGTCCATCTCTCTCTCTCTCTCTCTCTCTCTCTCTCTCTCTCCTCTCTCTATCTGTGCCCTTCTCCCTCCCTCCCCCCCTTTCTCTCTCTCGGTGTCTCTTCCATCTGTTTGTTTGTCTGTTTATCTACACAGAGAGAGAGAGAGAGAGAGTAACAGAGACAGAGAGAGAAACAAAGAGAGAGAGAGACAGGGAGACAGAGAGAGACAGACAGACAGACACAGATAAAGAGCGAGAGAGACAGGAAGAAAGAGAGAGAGAGACAGAGAGAGAGACAGAGTGACAAGAGACAGAAAGAGAGAGGAATGGCCCATAACATACAAAAATATACCTCCGCTCTCACTCTCTCTGTGTGTCTCCCTCTGTCTCTCTCTGTTTCTGTCTCTTTCTCTCTGTCTCTCTCTCTCTCTCCGTCTCTTGATTTTCGTTGCATTTATATCTGCATGTTGCTGTTTACGTGTTGTGTGTATGACTGTGCATGTAGCCGTAACCCTGTGTGTGTGTGTGTGTGTGTGTGTGTGTGTGTGTGTGTGTGTGTGTGCGTGTGTGCGTGTGTGCGTGTGTGCGTGTGTGTATGTATATGTGTGTGTATGTGTGTGCGCGCAAACGTGTGTGTGTGTGTGTGTGTGCGCGCGCGTGTATGTGTGTGTGTGTACGCGCGCGCGCACGGGTGTGTGTGTGCGCGCAAACGTGTGTGTGTGTGTGTGTGCGTGTGTGTCTGTGCACGCAAAGAAATAAAAGGGGATATAAAAAGGAAGGATCAATTAGAAAAGTGTTATCAAATAACAACATCAACAACAACAACAAATATAATATGATTGTAACGCCAATGTAAATGATAAGATATCACATGAATGAACAAATCAAACGAAAAAATAAATACATGCATGATGTCTGTAATTGTTACGATCTAGGGACACTACAAAACAGGAATCTGGCGATCCATTTCGTGAATGTGTGTGTTAGTATGTGTGAGAGAGAGAGAGAGCATGTTTGTGTGTACATGCGATTAATGCGTCCAGGCGTGCGTGTGTGTTTATATGTTGCTCAAACACAAACACACAGCACACACACACACACACGCACGCACGCACACACGGACACACACACGCACGCACGCACGCACATACACACACACGCACACACACGCACCACATCCTCACTCCCTCCACACACACACACAGACACGCACACACACACACACACAGACACACACACACACACACACACACACACACATGCAACACACACGCACACACACATGCACTACAAACACACACACACACACACACACACACACACACACATACACCACATCCTCACTTACTCCACACACACACACACACACACACACACACAACACAACACAACACAACACGGAGATAATTTCTTTATCTTTTTTTCCTCCCAGCAAATTGAAGGGAGTCTCTCCTACGCACACAACGTGTGTGTGTGTGTGTGTGTGTGTGTGTGTGATTATATCCCCCTCTCTACCCTCCTCTCCCTCCTTGTTAAACAACCTGTACATCTGTGAGGACTGGAGACCTCTGTAATCCACACCAGGGTAATGAAGCCAGCAAGCTGAAGCAGTATAGAGAGTGCCGTCAGATTCCCCCCCTTCACACCTGTTCCTGGATTACAGGCACAAAGAGAGAGAGAGAGAGAGAGAGAGAGGCGGGGGGAGAGAGAGAGTGGGGGAAGAGAGAGACGGGGGCAAGGGGGCGAGAGAGGGAGGGAGGAAGAGAGAGAGAGGGGGTGCGGGAGAGAGAGAGAGAGAGAGAGAAGGGAGAGAGAGAGGTGAGAGAGGTGGGGAGATATATATATATATAGAGAGAGAGAGTGGGAAAAGATAGTGAGCGAGAGAGAGAGTGGAGAGAGATAGAGGGGGAGAGAGAGAGGGAGGGAGAGAGAGAGGGAGACAGACATACAGACAGACAGACAGGCAGAGAGGGGAGGGGTGGAAGTGAGAGAGAGGAGGAGTGCTGGAGAGTTGGAGAGAGAGAGACAGAGAATGGAGTGAGAGAGGAGGAGAGAGAGAGGGAGAGAGAGGGGAGAGAGAGAGGGGGGGTGCAGGAGAGAGAGAGAGAGAGAAGGGAGATAGAGCGGAGAGAAAGTGGGGAGAGAGATAGAGATGGGAAGAGATAGAGGGAGAGAGAGAGTGGGGAGAGAGATGGAGAGAGAGAGAGAGGGGAGAAAGAATGAGAGAGAAGAGACAAAGAGAGAGGAGATATATACATAGACAGAGAGAGGAGATAGAGAGAGAGAGAGAGAGAGAGGGGAGAGGGAGAGAGAAAGAAGACACACATACACACACACACACACGCGCAGAGAGAGAGAGAGAGAGAGAGAGAGAGAGAGGCGGGGATTTGTTCAATGTCTTGTCACTGGGTCACCGTGTTAAGCCATACAGCGCTGCCAGCCTTAGATTTAAGACACGACATGGCTCATGACCCGCGTTCGTGCATTCAACACCAGCTTGACACTGCTGTTCGTTGAAGGAATGGCTTTTTTTGTTCTTTTTTTTTTTGTTGTTGTTGTTGTTGTTGTATTTTGACATGTGTGTGTGGAATGGTCAGGGTTTAGAAAGTTTGTGTTGAGACAGAGAGTGGGGGAGAGAGAGGGTAGGCGCACAGACAGAGAGAGAGAGAGAGAGGAGGGGGGTAGACGCACAGAGTGAGAGAGAGAGAGAGGTAGACGCACAGAGAGAGAGAGAGGTAGACGCACAGAGAGAGAGAGAGAGAGTGTGTGTAGACGCACAGAGAGAGAGAGAGATAGAGAGAGAGAGAGAACGAGCGAGCGAATGAACGAACGAACGAACGAACGAACGAACGAATATTTTTTTTTATTCAATAAAGGCCGTGGCTCCTTATGAAGGGGATCAGTGAACACATAAATTGTCACATTCCAGAACAATGTGGAACAGAAAACGTTTAACTATAAATCTAGCAACACACACACACACACACACACACACACACACACACACACACACACACACACACACACACACACACACACACACATCAAACTGCCGATTTTGAATGCTTTATACAGGAAAATATAGCGAACTGTTTTCCAATGGTTTCATTTGTTGATGACATTAGCAAGGAAAGTCGAAACAGAGATGGAAGTCTATGATTATGTATATTTTTTAAAAATTTTATGGAATTAACTTTTGTCTAAGGTCATTTTGAAATGATTCAGGGCAACGTAACAGCACATCTGCAACAAGGGACAAATGATATCGTGATCATTCAGTTTACTGTAACGACAACGATGAAGAGAGAGAGAGATCGGAAATCCCAAATGTAAACATTGTCATAATAATATATTTCTCAAACATAAATTCCAGAGAGAGAGAGAGAGAGAGAGAGAGAGAGAGAGAGTTTCAGTTTCAGTAGCTCAAGGAGGCGTCACTGCGTTTGGACAAATCCATATACGCTACACCACATCTGCCAAGCAGATGCCTGACCAGCAGCGTAACCCAACGCGCTTAGTCAGGCCTTGAGAGAGAGAGAGAGAGAGAGAGAGAGAGAGAGAGAGAGAACTCGAACGTTTTAATGTACATCGGCTTTGGGCCACACAATGTCAGGGAGTCCATATCTCTGGGGTGATGGGACGGAGAGAGAAGTTTATTGTTTAGGCCTTTCTGCCCGTGACAACAGGGGTAAAGGACTGAGAGCACTTGGACTGAAAGCCAACAGAAGATGGTTCGATTGAGACGTAGCAACGCAACATCTCCTTGCCCAATGTGTGGCGAAAGCCCAGAAGATGAAAATCATTTCATATTTAACTGCAAAAGATACGACGAATTACGAAAAAAACCCAAAAAACTGCACCATTTTCAATGCAGCTCCAGCACAGAGAAAAGATTTGTTCGGCATACTGATGACAGAAAATGAAGATATGATACTTTCACTTGCAAAATATGTATCTGAGGCAATAAATACACGGAAAACGTCCATCATCAGTCCAAATACTCATTAGTCAATTAACTCACTCAGCACGGCCAACCCTCTCTTCTCCTCTACACAGACCCCTCGGATGTACAGTGGGTGTCTGAATGACCCAACCTTTAGCTTCTGTCGTCAGAATTGTGATATTCTTTGTCAACATTCACCTCTTCAGTATAAGAGCCTTCCGCTTGTAGTATTTTGTTGATGGTAATTGGGGTGAAACGCTGTTAACGTCGTCTCTTTCGCCGTTCGTATGGAGAGAGTTAAAAATTAGTATGGGTTCCATGAGAATAAAGCATAGATTAAAAAAAAAAAGGAAGGGCTACATTTGGATGGTCAATCTCGACGTTGTAATTATTTGATGTGTTCGTATTGATATGATGTGTATCGATGTTACATGTGTAATTTTTTTTAATGATTTATCTGTACTTTGTTTTCTATGTACTGTCCACATCTTGGAGACGAACGACTGAAAAAAAGGCAAATTAACCCCTGTCACATGTACTTTTAAGCTAATGACAATGTGCCAAAATGTCGCAAATCTCTTATTAGTTTATGTTGTTTCAATTCTTTGTGTGTGT
>NC_134897.1:36059223-36061723 GCF_041734735.1 Babylonia areolata
ACACACACACACACACACACACACACACTCTGTTCGCAAAATAACGCGTGTAGAAGAGGTGTGTGTGTGTGTGTGTGTGTGTGTGTGTGTGTGTGTGTGAACGTGCAAGACGAGCGTTGTGTGAGAAACGTGTAAATTGATTGTGTGGTGTTGAAATACGAATGCAGGCTGTGTGAAACGCAGTTATCCTTCTGATACGCGTGATAGTCTGAATGTTTATATGATGATTCGTAAAAGCATACTTGTTGGAATGCTTTGGATATATATTCCTTTTATGTATTGATTACAAGTTTAATAATGTATGTTCTTTCTTATAAACTCTGAAACGTAAGGAGGGTAAAACAAAAAGAGACTGTAGGCGGAATGAGCGTATGTAACACGAGCGTAAGCAAAATAAATGTCGGCGAAAGACAAAAAAAAAATTATTGGCAAAATCGAATAAAAACCTAAGTAAAGAGAACAACAGTGTGGGCGATTAACTAGCGAATGTTAACGAAACGAGCGGGTATGGTAAAAAAGAAATAAACAACAACAACAACAAAAAGTTCTTTCTGTGAGCCAAGGAAACCTCCATTTTAGATGGCAATAAAGAGGAGTACCTCTCTCCATTTGCAAGGTGCACAGTTTCAAGTCATTGCCGCTTATGCCCTGACCTTTACCGGTCATTCGACACGTTCACACAGCAGCAGCGACAGAAGAAATATGCAAACATGGATTTGCTTTTTTTTTTTATTCAAGACTGGCATAGCCCCCCTGCACCCCCCCTCCCGCAACCCCCCTCCCCTTTTTATTTATTTAATTTTTTTTTATAAAGTCCTTAAAAGTTTTATAAATGTGGAGTGATGGCCTAGAGGTAACGCGTCCACCTAAGGAAGCGAGAGAATCTGAGCGCGCTGGTTCGAATCACGGTTCAGCCACCGATATTTTCTCCCCCCTCCACTAGACCTTGAGTGGTGATCTGGACGCTAGTCATTCGGATGAGGTAAACAGAAGTCCCGTGTGCAGCATGCACCTAGCGCACGTAAAAGAACCCACGGCAACAAAACGGTTGTTCCTGGCAAAATTCTGTAGAAAAATCCATTTTGTTAGGAAAAAACAAACAAACAAACAAACAAAAACTGCACGCAGGAGAAAAAAGAAAAAAAGAAAACAAAATAAAGGTGCCGCTGTAGTGTAGCGACGCGCTGTCCCTGGGGAGAGCAGCCCGAATTTTACACAGAGAAATCTGCTGTGATAAAAGAAGTACAAATACAAATAAATACAATACGCTACACAGAACATACGGACAATACAGAACAGGCGTACAGAATGCATAATATTTTGTTTTCTTAAATGAGAAAGTACCTTGTGGTGGAAAACGCGCAAAAAATCTAATAACAGCCATTCAATGTTTTCATATAAAAGATAAAATTCACTTCAATTGCACTGTCTCACTCTCTCTATCACCCTTGCTGCACACATTTCACAATCTTATTCAGCATATTCGTATTCTTTGCAGCAAGACCCCCCCCAAAAAAACAGCGTGTAAAAGAAGAAGAAAAAGTTAAAACAGGTTCAATAAATCATCTATAGACTCCACGAAGTACGTGAGAACTAACTCTGATATTTCTGAGTTCGTGTGGACAATAGATGCGAGACTGGCATTTTTCATGTGTCAAGTCTGTATTAGAAACAAAATTCACTGTATCATAAATAATAGTTCCAAAGTATATATATATATATGTTCAAACACAACATCAACCTTTATATCATTGCTAAATAGGTCAGAAAAGGGATATGCGTTTATTTTCAATAGTCTTAATATATATATATATATATATATATATATATATATATATATATATACTGAAATCAATAATCGTTTCTGTTTTCTGAACATTCAGATACATGTAATTTTCTTTACGCCGGGAGGAACATTGTTGGACTTGCTCAGAGTACACAGTAGTATCAGAATTTGACAAATCCAGACAAGCTGCAGCTCTGAAGATGAAGTCAGAGGATAAAAGGCGACGAACAAACCCGAAGGGCAAGAGACAATGACCGAAAACACGAGAAGAGAACCCACAGACATACAGAAACATACAATAGCAAACAGCCAACTCTGAACCATTCAACAGACAAAAAATGGACATAACCAAATACAAAGTACATTACAGACACAACACAATAAGGATGGTCTCAGTATAGACCACTGAGTCATCCCTGATGACGGAAATGTCTGATTTCCCTTTAAAAAAAAAGAAAAGAAAAAAAGAAAAAGAATTTGACAAATCTGCCAGGGCTGAGTCATCAGAATACTTTTATCAACGGAGAAGTGGCTGAGCCCAGAGCATGCAGCCGTTTGCATACAGCATGAACAGTGCGGGTGATATGACTGCACCTTGGGGAGCGCCAGTGGCAGTTGTCTTCACTGACAGGCAGAACGTGTTGAAAACGGACCGAGACTGTCGTATTTTGTGAACAAGAAAACTGTTTGACCCTAACGTCAGCCGTGGCTGGA
>NC_134897.1:36075131-36082631 GCF_041734735.1 Babylonia areolata
TCCCTCCTTTCACTTTCGATTACAGAGTCGTTCTATCCTGAACGTCTTTCTGTTTCACGGTTTTGTATTTGTTGCTTGTGTTTAGTTTTCTCAAGCATCTATCTATCTATCTATCTATCTATCGATCTATCTACACACGCACACACACACACACACACACACACACACACACAACACACACACACACACACACACACACACACACACACACACACACACACACACACACACTATTTCTTTATTCCATGTTTGGATGTGTATTTGAATGTCTGTGTATGACTGACTTTTCAATATTCTCGTTTTGATTGTGTTTTTTTTGTGTTTTTTTATGTATTCTTTATTCTTTCGCCCCCCCCCCCCCCCCCCCCCCCCCCCCCCCCCCCCCCCCCCCCCCCCCCCCCCCCCCCCCCCCCCCCCCCCCCCCCCCCCCCCCCCCCCCCCCCACCCCCCCCCCCCCCCCCCCTCAACTTTTTTAATTTTTTTTTTTATTGTGTATACATAGATAGATAGATAGATAGATAGATAGTCAACGGATCTGGCCCCAAATATCTTTCTGAACTCATCCATATCTATACCCCGTCTCGCCAGCTCCGTTCTTCCTCTGATACTCGACTTCTCAGGATTCTGATTCCCTCGCATCTTTTAAATCTCGTCTCAAAACTCACCTTTTCCCTCAGCAATAAGTTCAATTGTGGCAGGTCCACAACTACATGCATGTATATGAATGTGTATTGTATGAATGTGTATTGTGTGTGCGTGTGTCTATGTAAGTTTGTGCCTGCCTATGTGTGCGTATGTGTTAGGGTAGCTGTTAGATACACATGTATGTTAAAATGTATGTATGCAGTGTGTGTGTGTGTGTGCGTGCGTGCGCGCGTGCGTGTGTGTGTGTGGTCACATTTTGGTGTGTGTATGTCACATAGATATAATGTTTTATGTTATCAAAAGCGTTTTTGTAAAGCACCTAGAGCAGATTTCTGGATAGTGTGCTATATAAGTATCCATTATTATTATTATTATTATTATAGGTGAAACGAGAAAAGGTGAAATGTATGATCGCAGGCGTATGTGTGTGTGTGTGTATGGTGTGTGTGTGTGTGTGTGTGTGTGTGTGTGTGTGTGTGTGTGTGTGTGTATCTGTGTGTCTGTATATGTGCGTTTGTGTGTGTTTCGTTTGTGTGTGTGTGTCTGTCTGTGCGTCTGTGCGCGTATGTGTGCGCTTTTGTTGGACTGAAAAGGAAAAGCACAGGCAAAAACCCAATAAAAAGAAGCACAATACACAGAAACAAAAAATACAGCAACAAATGAACCACAAACAAAAAGAAACGAAAAAAAAAAAAAAAACAAGAAAAAAAAAGAACAAGAAACAAACCCCTAAGTCAAACAGAATTAGGGAGCAGGTGGGAAAGAGAGAAGAAAGAAACTGGAAACTGTGTTAACAGGTAGACTGTAATCTTCTGCTGGAGAGAGAGAGAGAGAGACAGACAGACAGACAGACATACAGACAGACAGACACAGACACACACAGAGAGAGGCCGATTATTCCTCCTTTCTGTTACGCCTCCCACCCCCACTCCCCCGACAACCACATTTCCCCACCACCCCCTTTATATATATATATATATATATATATATATATATATATATATATATATATATAATTTTAAATTTAATGTAATCTTTCCTTTCCCGTCAGTTCCGTTTTCCTACCACCTGTGCCAGCGTAACACCAGACACTGTGTGTGTGTGTGTGTCTGCGTGTCTGTGTGTGTCTGTGTCTGTGAGTGTGTCTGGGCCCCATGTGGGTGAAGGGACAGGTTCCAATGAAAAATGCAAAAACCCTCCCGACTTCCTCTCCTGTTACTGCATTACGGCGTGACATGAATGCCCCATACTGCTGTCCGCTTCCTGCTTCCCGCTTTCCGTTTCTCCTGCCTTGCTCAATGAAAGATGTGAATTATTTTTTTGTGTGTTTGGAAGGAGAAAGATCCAATGCTCCGTCGAAGGTTAGTGTTCAAAAAGTCTTGTCTTATTATTCAGGTTCCAGCGCTCTGTGTGTGTGTGTGTGTGTGTGTGTGTGTGTGTGTGTGTGTGTGTGTGTGTGTGTGTGTGTACGTGTGTGTGTGTGTGTGTGTGTGTGTGTGTGTGTGTGTGTGTGTGTGTGTGTGTGTGTGTGTGTGTGATCTTTTAAGGGGACACGGAGTGATTTGGCTTGATGGCTGACATGAGTACTTTGTAGGTCAGTTATGTATGCTTTCCAAAGCAGATACGTGTGTATTGTGAGGATCACAAACATAATGCCGTGCTTCCAGTACTCTTGGAGACGGACATGTGTATCTTGAGAAAGAAAACAAAAAATTGTCATGCTTTCGGGTATCTACTCGTGTACATACGAGTGAACGTGGGAGTTGCAGTCCATGAACGCAGAAGAAGAAGAAGAACGGAGGAGGAGGACGACGAGGACAACGACGACGACGAGGACGAGGAGGAGAAGGAGAAGGAGGTGGAAGAGGAGAAGGAGGAGGACAAGGAGGAGAAGAAGAAAGAGAAGACAGGAGGAGAAGAAGAAGACGAATGGAGAGGAAGTGGATGAGGAGGAGAAGAAGAAGAAGAAGGGGAGGAGGACGTAGAGGAGGAGGAGGAGAAGAAGAAGAAGTGGAGGAGGAAGAGAGGAAGGAGAAAGGGAAAAAAGGGCGAGAAGAAGAAAAAGGAGAAGAAAAGGAAGAAAGGAGGAGAAGAAAGAAGAAGAAGAAGAAGATGAAGAAGAAGAAGAAGAAAGGAGGAGGACGAGGAGCAGAAGGAGAAGGAGGTGGAAGAGGAGAAGGACAAAGAGGAGAAGGACAAGGAGGAGAAGAAGAAGGTGTGTGTGTGTGGGGGGGGGGGGGGGAATTATAAAGAGAAGACAGGAGGAGAAGAAGAATGGAGACGAAGTGAATGAGGAGAAGAAGAATGAGGAGGTAGAGGAGAACAAGAAGAAGAAGGGGAGGAGAAAGAGAGGAAGGAGAAAGAGAAAAAAAGGACGAGAAGAAGAAGACGAAGGAGAAGAAAAAGAAGAAAGGAGGAGAAGAAATAAGAAGGTAAGGAGAAGAAGAAGGAGGAGGACGAGGAGGAGGAGAAGAAGGACGAGGAGGAGGAGGAGTAAGATGTGGACGAAAGAGGTCAACGTGGGGGTGGGGTGGGGTGGGGTTGGGGGGGGGCGGAGAAGGAGAGCAGAGCAGGAGAAGGAGGAGAAGAGGCCGGGGAGAAGCAGGGTTGAGAAGAAAAGTCCTTCATGTTGAAACATGGTGTCCACAGGCCTGAAAAAGCCACAAACATGTGTTGCTACCCCCCCTGCCCATGTCCTGTCCCGAGTTCTTTTGCCAGCACAGGGCTCACGCGCTAATCCAATAACAGTTGTGGGATGTTGGGGAAGGGTGGGGGGGAGGGGGAGGGGGTGGGGGGGTCCGGGGGTCTGGACTCTACCGACCGGTTCCTGCCTGCCTCGATTACCATTTTGTGTGGCTGTGGCTGGGGTGGGGTAGGGGTAAGCCACGATCTGTCTGTCTGTCTGTCTGTCTGTCTGTCTGTCTGAGATCACATCTCCCACAGTCCATCAACGCGGACGTAAATGGAGAGAGAGAGAGAGAGATGATTACATGCACTGTGTGCATTTACCTTTGAAATAGCGTGTACATGTACGTGTGTATAATGTGTACATGCATGCAATAATGTGTGTGTGTGTGTGTGTGTGTGTGTGTGTGTGTGTGTGTGTGTGTGTGTGTGTGTGTGTGTGTGTGTGTGTGTGTGTGTGTGTGTGTGTGTGTTAAATAATCCCATACGTGACACCTCTGAGAAAACGGCGGCTGCAATCACTTTGAAAAATATTCTCAGAAGTCTGACATTTTGCGGGTAGGTTGGACAGAATGGAGGAAAAGGAACAAGAATATGAATAACTATCTTTATCTCTCACTTTCTCTCTCTCCTTCTCTCTCTCTCTGTGTCTCTCTCTCACTGTGTCCACACACACACAGATATATATATATATATATATATATATATATATATATATATATATATATACTTAGCATTATACTATTAGTCATTCGGATGAGACGATAAACCGAGGTTCCGTGTGTAGCATGCACTTAAAAGAACCCACGGCAACAAAAGGGGTGTTCCTGGCAAAATTATGGAGAAATATCCACTTCGATAGGAAAAACAAACAAAACTGCACGCAGGGAGAGAAAAAAAAAAGGGGTGGCGCTGTTATGTAGCGACGCGCTCTCCCTGGGGAGAGCAGCCCGAATATCACACAGAGAAATTTGTTGCGATAAAAAGAAATATAAATAGTGTTATAAATATACAAAACGAATCCCATTCCGAAATGAGACGGAGCGGGAGCTGGGGGATGGGGATTAAAGCATTCCATTAATGCTATCTCTGAGCAACAGGTGGCTGCGATCATTATAAGAGTTCTTGGAAGTCTGGCATTGGAAAGTAGGTTGGGAGACCCAGTGGAAGGAACGGGAGGGGGGGGGGGGGGCGGGGGGGGGGGGGGGGGGGGGGGCAATGTTGCTGAAAACAGCTATGAAAGATGCATTTTCCACTGTGTGTCATAAGTTTCAGTTTCAGTAGGTCAAGGAGGCGTCACTGCGTTCGGACAAATCCATATACGCTACACCACATCTGCCAAGCAGATGCCTGACCAGCAGCGTAACCCAACGCGCTCAGTCAGGCCTTAAAAAAAGAAGAAAAAAAGAACTACTGCTGGTAATAATAATATGTATAAGGCGCAAAAACTTGATGAAGTCAACTATAAGCGTACAAAATAAAATAAAATAAAATAAATAACTAAATAATAATAATATAAAAAACTAAATAAATAATGATGATAACAAAACTAAATGAATTGCATCCTATGTCTGTCTGTCTGTTTGTCTCTGTCTGTCTGTCTCAAGATTTTTTATGTTAACATCATTTCTCGTGATCTATATACTCTAAAGCACCAAAAAAACTCTAGACAGGACACGGACATGGGAAGACTCGTAAAAGCTGATTGGGGGGAAGATGGGGGGGTGGGGGGGGGGCGGTTGGGGGGTGGGGGAGGGGGCTGGGGGGATAGGAAGATGGAAAAAAAAAGAGTGACACCGTACTTTGTGTGTGGAACTGATATGATAAATTTATCAAACCTGGCAAACGTACGAGAGAGAGAGAGAGAGAGAGAGAGAGAGAGAGAGAGAGAGAGAGAGAGAGAGAGAGAGAGAGAGAGAGAGAGAGAGAGAGAGAGAGTATTGTCTTCTTTGTTTTTAACGCACAAAGGAAGTTCACAGGAAACCAAAGGAGTTCGAACAAAGAAAAAGAAACATGTGTTCTCCTCCTTTACGTTTCTTTGTGAAACATGACTTGGCCTGCGTCACTTCCGCCATAATCCCTTCCCCTTCTCCCGTGACCAACCGTTAGCGTTTTTATTTTATTTTTTTATCTTTTTTATTTTTATTTTTTTAAAAATCTAGTTATATCTGATACGTTAATTCTTCTTTTCTTTATATCTCTCTCTTTTTTTTTTTTAAATGAGTAACATCATCATTGCCAGAATTTTACAGTTGATACATACCATCATAGAAGAAATATAGCATTAGCACATTGAACAGTTCCACAGTATTACAGCGGTAGTTGGTTTGTAAGGGTATATCTGCATTCGATTTTCATCCATAAAGAATGGCATTCCTGTTTTGTTGCAATTATCCGTATGAGTTGATTTTTGTATGTGTGGTGAGTGTGTGTGTGTGTGTGTGTGTGTGGCGGGGGAGAGGGGTGGAGGTGGGTGGGTGGGGGGAGGGATTCTCCATCTCACCCAGTCTGTCTCTGATGATTGCTGTCTTTCCTACCCTGACTCTGTCTTGCTTTTTTGTTTTGGTCTTTCTCTGTGTCTGTCTCTCTCTTTATCTCTTGCATCCTATGTCTGTCTGTCTCTGTCTGTATGTCTCTGTCTGTCTCTTTGTGTTGCTCGCTTCCGTATCGTACATATGTGTCTCTCAGAGTCACGCTGTGTTCTACTTGTACATTATACATGTATTTAGTATGACAACGTTTTTAATGATGTGTAAGTCGGCCAAAGTGCTAATATCTTCACCGTTGGAAAATAAAGATTCATAGATAAAGATTCATTCATTCATTCATTCATTCATTCATTCATTCATTCTCTCTGTGTCTCTGTCTCTCTCTGTCTCTATGTCTCTGTCTCTGTCTCTGTCTCTCTCTGTCTCTCTCTGTCTCTCTGTCTCTGTCTCTGTCTCTCTCTCTCTCTCTCTCTCTCTCTCTCTCTCTATATATATATATATATATATATATATATAACACGCAGACGCCTGCGAGCGCATGGGCAGACACAGACAGACAGAGAGAGAGACAGAGAGAGAGAGAGAGAGAGAGAGAGAGAGAGAGAGAGAGAGAACGCAGCTTGAGTGGGGAAGCAGGGAGCATTTATGTCACGCCGTAATGCAACAGAAGTCGGAGAGGTTTTGCATTTTTCATCGGAACCGTCCCCACACCCACCTGGGGTCCACACACAGTCTGATGTCACGCTGCCACGGGTGCACGACACGCCTGAGAGAGAGAGAGAGAGAGAGAGAGAGAGAGAGAGAGAGAGAGAGAGAGAGAGAGAGAGAGAGAGATGGAGTGAGAGAGAGAGAGAGAGAGAGAGAGAGATGGAGATGGAGGAGGTGAGCATGGAGAGGTGGTGACGAACAGAGAGAGAGAGAGAGGGGGGGAGGGAGATGGAAAGAGAGAGAGACAGAGAGACAGAGAGATAGAATGATTGAGGGAGAGCATAGAGAGGGGTGACAAAGAGAGAGAGAGAGAGAGAGAGAGCGGGGGGAGGGAGATGGAAAGAGAGAGAGAGACAGAGAGACAGAGAGATGGGATGATTGAGGGAGAGCATAGAGAGGGGTGACAGAGAGAGAGAGAGAGAGAGAGAGAGAGAGAGAGAGAGAGAGAGAGAGAGAGGTGGGATGATGGAGGAGGTGAGCATGGGGAGGTGGTGACGGAGAGAGAGAGAGAGGGGGGGGGAGGGAGATGGAAAGAGAGAGAGAGAGGTGGGATGATGGAGGAGGTGAGCATGGAGAGGTGGTGACGAAGAGAGAGAGAGAGAGAGGGGGAGAGAGAGAGAGAGAGAGAGAGAGAGAGATGGGATGATGGAGGGAGAGCATAGAGAGGGGTGACAGAGAGAGAGAGAGAGAGAGAGAGAGAGAGAGAGAGAGAGAGAGAGAGAGAGAGAGAGAGAGAAACTGAAACTGTTTAATGTCATTAGCACACATGCCAGTAATAACATGGGGTTCACAATTTCATGGGTATTGTCCAAGAAAAACAAACATTCAACATAAACAAAGAAAAGTCTCAGAGACTACTCCACACATGCAGACAACAGTCTCTCAGCGTATATGCGAATCTCCATCTATGTACATACAAAGTAGGCCGACACCTTATCAAAGGTAGTGTAATCGTTACTGTTCAATAAGTAAA